>NC_073724.1:63203832-63507101 GCF_023634155.1 Falco peregrinus | reverse complement strand
TACTCCCATCCCCAAATGTTCCAATCACTAGCTCTTCCTATATTTGCATGTTCCATATGTTACAAGTTAAAACTTTAGAGCATTTCTCTAAAATTAGGCAATGAGTTATTTTTTGTCAGATTACAATAAACATTAAATTACTTAGATTTTTATTAAAAAATAGATAGTTTGCTGAGGCTCTTCTGAAGTTTTAAAGAATTAAGTTTCAGTCATCAGAGACACTTCAATATTTAGGGGAAAAAACTAGGGAAAATTTGTTCGTATTGACAGATCCACTTTTTTTAAGAAAAGGTGTAGTTGGATTTTTATTATGGGTTTTACACAGAGCTCACTGAAGAGAAAGAAAAGATGGAAAAACATCATTTTGAACACTTTGTCTCAGGCACTGTTAAGTAACCCATGAATTCTGTTCAGGTTATATTCTGACATGAACAAGCTTCCTTCTATATATTTTTCTTTAATACTGAATTAAACACATTAGTGACTTTGTATGGGAATAATTCTGGAAATATTGCAGGAGGGTGGGATTTTCAACAGAATCTAACTCGTTTATAATCATGTTCCGTTAAAGGTCGACAGCTTTTGTGACTTTTGTTTTTTTAAAATCCACTTCCTGTAATTGAAAACTATGTGTGTTCTTTGTTGTAAATTATTTAGGTTTTGAGATTTTTGTATTGATTTATGCTGTAACCAGTTTTTAGGGGTAGGTCCACAAAAGGGTTTTTGCTCAGCAGTTACTAAGTGCCTCACCTTGGCTTTTAAGTGTCTGAACTCTGTATAGGGTCAGGCAGCTTAGGATGGGTGCTGTAAAAAACAGCTCTCTTCAGCTTGGTGTTGGGATCAGCCAGGAGGAATTACCATCTCCCAGTGGCATTTCTAGTTGCAAAAAAGGTGCTCTCACACCCTTCTCAGGCTGCAGCCTTCCTGGCACATGGTTGCCTGTGAGCAACTCTTCCTTTCCAGGATTCAGAGCCATGAACCTTCTCCTGAAGGCAGGGACGTCTGTGAGTCTTCCCTTAAAGGGAGGTTTCTGGTGCTCGGTGGGTTACAGCCGAATGTCACCACAAAGTCCCTCCTTTGCCTGTGGGGGTGCGACCTGATGTCCTTGAGGAGGAGGAGCCTGGATAATCCCAACAAGGAGCATTGGGCTACTCTGCAAGAATGAGCGAACTGCTGAACCACCGTTAAGTGCACAAACTCTTTCTGACCTAGAGCAAATATTTAGTAATTCCATGGAAGGTGGAGCAGCTTCATTTGTGGATGAGGATTTTGAGGGTCTAAACGCTAGTTTTAGGCACCTCTGGTCTTTTGTAGACTTGTCTCTAAAGGCTTTAGATGAGGAGGGCCATTTTCTTCCTGGTTGTGATTTTATTGCCTTCAGTAATAGTGGGTCAGGGACAATCTGAGCTTTTCTGGTATATATAAAAAGAACAGTTACTAGGAGGAGCAGCCCTGATTGTAGGTCTCTGAAATGAAAGCTTCAAAATGTGAGTCCTGATTAAGTGAAATAGTAGAATCAAAGTATTAGTAGTAACATCTCACCATGCCCTAACTCATGCTAAAAGAATGCTTTATTCAAAAAGCTTTTAGCTTGATTATTTTCTTTTATGCAAGAGCTTCTTAGGCAGCAATTTTGTGCATATGTGCACGTGTGTATGTGTGCAGGTGTGTGTCTGGGGATGTTATTTTCTAGTCTGAAAATGCCAGTGCTCTTTGACTGCGAGTAATAATTTTTGTGATTTCAGGTTCCTGCCACTGTGGAAAGTGCATCTGTTCACCACAGGAATGGTACATTTCAGGCGATTTCTGTGAATGTGATGACAGAGACTGTGACAAACATGACGGTCTCATTTGCACAGGTGCAGTACAGGCTAACACTTAATTGCTCCAAGAAACAAACTGTGTTGATGGGAATTATGTGAGACAAAGCCCAGCTTTTTCTTTCTCCACTGACAGAGGAAGTGCATTTGCTGATTATTCAAACCTGCTATAATTGTTTCTTCGTGCAGCATGATAATCAACTTAAGGTTTTGAAAGAACAGTTGAAAGCCTGAGTATGAATTTAAATAAGTAAGCCAGCTATGAAATCCATCAACAATTTTCACTGTAATAGACTACAAGTTACTGCTTTTTGGCAAAGGATATACAGTGTCAGCACTGTGATCATGAGATATTTTTAACTTTTGTTCTCTTACTGGACTTCCTATGTGTATAATGCATTTAAGTCATAGACAAAATTCATTTGTATGATGATCTTTGGTAGGTGAGAGGCATAGTTCTGTGGGTTAACAAAGCTTCCTGGCAATCAGACAGTTCTCAGTGGGAGGCAGAAATACCTGACAGTTTTTCTTATGATGTGATGGCTAGTGATTAAAGCAGCTTCACCTTAACATTGTCTGAGAGTTCAGGTGGCAGATGCAGACAGAAACAGGCAGGCTGCCAACAAACCCTCATGACAAATCTAGTGACAAGAAGCAACGTGGGAATTGCTAAATTAACTCAATGGCTGCTTCCTGTTACAAATCTTAATTTTAGAAAATCTTTACCGAGCAATTATTAGATGTGGAGGAAATCTGCAAGCCGATTAGAGTGAGAGTGGGAGGGCTGACACCAGTAAATTGTGTCTTCCAGCTAACCCTGTTAGTAAGGGTCTTTTTCCGGGGGCAAGTAGCCAGTATAGAGGCAATGGAAGCCTTATCTTTGGCTGCAGTGGCTATTCACGGGTCTTCATAAAGTAAGTTGGAAGAGGAGCTCACATTGGAAACCCAGGCTGTAAGGGTCTCAAACTGAGCATCCAGGAGTCATGAAAAACACTGAAATAAAATGAAGATATGGGTCTCAATGCTTAATGTTTCCCCACTGCAAAATAGGGCAAACACATTTTCCATCCAATAGACAGTTTGAGATATTATTTGTTTAGCATTTTTGAGAATTTAGGTTTGAAGTTTTTCATGTTCAAAGTGATGCTTTTACTGCTATTCTGGTTTTAAGTTTTTATATATTTTTCTTTCTGCATAACAGTTAAAAGTAATCTTGTTTTTTCCTTGTACCTAGAGGTACAGTGTGAACACTGAGCTTCAACAGCTGGGTACAAATAGTAGTGGCATAATTACAGTATTTGCAATTCTGCTGATGGAATTATTGAGAGAATGCTATTAATGCTTTGTAAGTGTAGGTTAGGGGTGGCTTCTTAATGCAATGGTACAGTAATTGCTTTCTTCCAAAGAAAAAAAAAAAGGGGGTGGGGGGAACAATAAAGGAACAATATTACTGCTTTAGCATTGCTTTTTACTTCCCATAAAACACATTTTAATGTAGTACATTTCAATTATGGTAATTGCCCTTTATTCATTTTGTTCTAGGCAACGGTGTTTGTAGCTGTGGAAATTGTGAGTGCTGGGAAGGTTGGAATGGAAATGCTTGTGAAATCTGGCTGGGCAGAGAATACCCTTAACAAAGGACATCAAAGACTGAGGAGGTTTTTTGTTTGTTTTTCTTTAGGCTGCTAGAACATTTAATTTCAGAAGTACTCTGTGGCTGTGGGTGTGCATGCATGCACATGTACATGGGTGTAAATACGTTAGAACACTCATTTGAGTGGCCTGCTCCTTAAAGAAGTGCATGACAAAACTAAAAGAAAAAAAAAAACTAAAAATGCCTTGGGAGTAGAGCAGTCCAAGCTTTAAAAGTTGAAGTCATAAAATACTGGCCCTGTGGGACTTCTCCAGAGTTTTTTGGTAAATTCAGTGGGACTGAGATTACACCCCTAATGCCTATTTCTTTAGCAACCTTTGGAAAAGATGTGAGAAAGCCTTTTATTAAATATTATTTACTTGGTTGTCACCTCTCCATACCGGTACGCAGCAATACTCCTGTAGAAGAGTAGCACTAGCTGAATATTTGTCAAAAATAAATTTCATTAATTTTATGGTGTTTGACAAATAAATTTTTTGGCCTTTTTTTCTTTCCAACAATCCTGATTATGCACCAGCTCATAAACTGAAAGAAGCTGTAAAAAACCTTATAAAAAAATTAATGATTTTTTATTTGGTCAAAGAATTGTATTTGTATAAATGAGGTCCAATTACCTGACAACCATAGACTGAAGACCCAAAATGTTTGAACAGACCCTGTTCACAAGAGAACTTCTTAGTTTCTGTGGTTAACGTGTCAGTAAGTTGGTTATCTAGTCTACATACTATGATACTTTCAAATACATAACCTATAGGAGTATAAGGAATGAAACTAATAATGATAAAAATGTATGATTAACTATTTTGAATATCTATCCTGCAACTCATATGTACTTTTATCATACTGTTCTATGTATATACAGTTGCCTAGTCCTCTCTAAAGTAATGCAAATGAAAATTTGTTATACTAATAACTTTTAGGATGACAATTCTGTATGCTATTAGAAATCAATGTTTGAAACAGATTGCACTGTCACACATGGTATTCAGTGATTTTAACTGCTTTTATAGAAGTGAGGAGCCTGAAGATCAACTGACTTGAAAAATCAGCTATGCTATGCAGTAACCTGGTCTCAGCCAAAGATGTTCAGACAATGGCAACAAAGCAATTAAAGTTTTAATATAGTAAACACAAACAAAGCAGTGGTATGAACAAAAATTTTATTTTTATTTTCCAATGGTGAAATGCTGCTCAGTGTGAAATTCACATTGAGTTATGAACGATGCACAACTATTGGGACTTCCCTAATTTATTTACATATGAGTCTCTTATTTTTTTTGTACATGTAGATTTGGCAGCCCTTGAATTCTTTAGAGCAAGAAAAGATACATACATCTTAGTTTCAAAAGTGTTTACATTTTGTGAAACCATGATTGAGCAAGAAATTGCTTAAATGGCTGGAAAATATTTATTTTTAATACCAAAGTGTAACATTGTGGTTTAGGTGCCAAGGTCCTGATTTTTGAAGAGGTACATGACTCAGAAATAAGGGAACTATATATCAACCAGAAAAGATATTTCCATTATTAATCTAGAAATTAGTTTTCTTTTAGAAAGGACTATTTTGAAACAGGAAAATGCAGTGGTACAGAATGTGTAATAGAATGCAAAAAATTTGAATGCATTTATTTAATCACTTTTATCATTCCCCCTTCCCACGTACCTTGCTCTTTCTCTTACTCATTTTTTTACCTTAACCGGGATTCCTTCTTTCTAAAAATGAAGCTTGTGAAACCCATGTTCTCAGGGAGTATAATCACCAAACATCCATGCATAACTTATATAGGAGTTATGCAGATAAATAACGAGACATACACCCCAAAGCTGCTAGCTGATTTTTTTTTTTTAGATAACCAAAATATCAAGCAGAGTTCTAAAATGTATTCATACAGTATAAAGAATCTTCAAAGTAAAATTCATCTTGAAATTATAGTTTATATTTTATACTTTTAACCTTTAAACTCTGTAGAGCTTAACAGGAATATTTTCTTTAAATTTAACATATATGCATGTTGTCAACCCTGGTGTTTGGACAGCACAGATTGTTGGTTTTATTTATTTTTATGAATACCACTGACTTGAATCATCTTATAATCAATGGTTTTTTCGCATATACATTCATCTGCTGAATCAGAGTGTAAACAATGAAAGATACAAATTTTCCCTTGATTTCATTCCATCTATGTTTAGTACTGTAATAACAAAATACTAAATAATCAGAACTCTTATCTAGGTTCAGTAGATGACATGTTTTATGGCACAATAAGCAGATTTCCATATACTGTAGATAAGCTGTGGTATTTCAGGTACTCATTCATATGCAAAAGAACAATTTTTTAGAGGGTTGCATTGTCATATTTGATGCATTTTACTTTGTAATTTGCTTTAATTTTAAATTTCTATACTTAAAAAGTGTAAGGTGATTCTGATTTCTTGTTAGAATTTTTTTAAAAAAACATCAACTCCAACATTTTGGCTACTAGATGGATTACATAGCCATTGCATTTCAAAAAATGTCATCCAAGTTGTTTATTAAAGGTAAATACGGAAAAATACTAGAATATTCTAAGACGGCTACTGTCAATGTTTCATTAAAATGTAAATTATCAAACAAAATGGTGCTATGACTATAAACCTCGAAGTATTAACTAAGACTACTAACAATATAATGTGTACATAAATTCCTTTCCAATTTTAATTCTGTTTCTTATAATGTTGCTTGAACATTCCCTCCGCTTTTCATGCTGAGATAACTGGTGATGTAATTCCCAGCAGATTTGTTTTGTGTCTCATTTCCTTACTAGAAAAATGAGACTGGAAGAAGTAAGATTATTACTCTACATATGTGAAAATAATAGCTGTATTAATAAAATGGGATTTTGTACCTCATTCCCTGTGATGGGACTCCCAGATACATAAATTGTAAAAGCAGGAAGAGGCGTAAGGGAGTGAAACATACTGCTTGATCTTTCATACCTAGTGACTATAAAATCTTGTTTCCAGGCCTGTGGCAAAAGGCATTTCTAGGTGGCAAAAATAAATTTGATAAATGGGGATTTTGTACTGGTTAGAGTGATAAACAGAAGGTACTATAGCCTTGCTTTCTTGTGAGAGAAAGAACACAATCCAGAAGTGTGCCGAATGTTTCTACAATAGACTTGCAAGATTATGTCTATTGTATGTAACGTACCTGTAAAATAGCCTATAAAAGAGGTGAGGACTGATTTGCTTCTAAAATTTATTAACCCACTTGCTATCCCTTTTTCCCCTGGCCATAGTGTCTTTTAGAAAAATGTAGATGAACTTTTAACCATGTACCTGCTCTGACATTTCTGATGCACTGCCTTTGCTTTACAGAATGTCATCTTATTTTGTAGCTAAATGATACTGGGATGAAGAAGGCTAAGTTGAATATTTCTGTGACTAGGTAATAGAACAAAACTTTTATTACATCTTTAAAAATAAACCACAGATTTGCATTAGTCATCACAAAAACCCCTCTGTTACTAGACATTTTAAAATACATTGCACAGAATATGAATTTATCTAAAGGGGCATTTAAAAGAAAGATAACCTACCTACTTAGTCTGACTTTACTTGCATTCCTATTTGAATAGAGCTGAGTAATTTCTTCTTTATACCAATAGACAGATGGATCAGCAAGACACACTTGTAGTGTACGGACCAAACTGCCTGCTTTCATACCTCTTTGTTTATGGTGGTTTTAAACCCAAAGAAAGTTTACCTACATATATATATAAAAAGTCAGAGTTCTTAGTGCTGTTTCAGGTATATACCATAGTCAAAATGAATTGCTTTGTGTTTTTGGGGAGAGGGGGGTTGTTAAGAACCAACTGGAGTCTACACAAGTTAAAGTTTGTGAAGATGATAGTATATTAAAAAATTATTTGAGAGTGGCTAATCCCCCCTGCAAATTATGAAAAAGCTGTGTTACGTGAAATACAAAGCACGTAAAAGCTATAGACACCTTTCTATAGGCTCTATCATATGAGCAATCTCATAAGGATTCTTGTGTATTTATAAAATTCTTGAAGTACAACAAAATGGTGCTTTGTTGAAGTGGCTCATATCTACTTTAGATTTCTAAAACAGTGCAGGTGTGACTGATTTTGCCAAATAGAACTGTAGCTGAAATACAGGTTTCAGGGAAAAAAGGAAAGAGATAATGACTTTTTGCAGTGTTAACATATGAAATGGTAAGATGAGTTTGGATTGCTGTGCAAACAGACTCTCTCAGAGATTAGATAAAACCCAGAAGAACAAAATACAAAGCAAGCATGCAAAAGATCTGGAATGCTGCAGATTCACAGACAGCTGGACATGTAAGTACAAAACCCCAACCTGTAAATACAAATTGATTCCATCAGGTTTACTGTACAGTATGTTAGTAGTAACAGACAGTTGAAAACAGCTTTCACTTAACAGCAAAATTAATTTTAGAGGGAAGAAAATGGTGAAGTCTTATCCTGGAGAACAGCAAGAGAGGTATTATATTAAGGAGCTAAAATTTTCTTTGGCATGGTAAAAGGGGAGAACTGAGTTTGCCAACCTATTTTCATGAAGTTTCACCATCCTGTGGCCAGTGCAATGATGTTTTGCACAGTCTACTTCTTACAGAAACTTTTTTGTTGTTTTCTGGTATGCCTTTATAGAAATGTTTTATTCATCATGTTGAATCTGTGTATACAACAAATAAGAATAAACACAAACTGTACAATGCAGACAAAATCTTTGCATATATGTATGTAAATTTAGTAATACAGACCAGCAGTGCTTTGATAGACATATCCTACTACATGCAGTTCATTCTTGCCATCCTCTTCCCATGCAACAGATGAGACGAGACAAAATTAAAGGAAGGAAAAAAAGCACAAAGACCCCTTTGCTATGTTTAAACAGACAGTAGAAAAAATATTTTTTAGGACATCTATTCATTGGATTAGACACACATATGGATTTAGCCCATAGAAACAAAACCAGAAAATAATAAATAAAATGCTGTATTTCCAGTATGTACTAACTGCTTACAAAAACTAAGTCTGGCCTTAATTATAGCCCCCCAAACTGGCTCACAGATCATAATTGCTCAGGATCAAAAGTTTAACATTGAAAACAATACTTATGTAGCATCAGGCCATGAATGAGAACCTCCTTGCATGGCTCAGCCAGATCTCCAGCCCTGTCTTTCCCCAGGCTCTTACACTGGGTGAATAAAAAGACATCTGGATGGGATGTGAACACATATAATCCCTCTGTGTGAACTCTTACAAAATTCAGGTGAGAGAGAAAGAGAATGCAGCCTTCAGCTCTATTATCTTACTCAAAATATTGTGAAGTACTGCTCTCATAATTGCAGGAAAGCCTGGGGCCTCCTCTGGGACCCAGCAGATAGTACAACATCAAGGCTGCTGCCTCCCATGGCTCCTCCAGATGGAAAGCAAGCCCCCAGCTCACCATGTGAGTTGCTTTGGTTTTGTTTTCTTTTCTCAGGGATGGTGCATAAATCCCACTGGACCAGATGGAATGAGAAGGGTGCACCAAAGTTTTTAATAAAGCGTTGCTTTCCACACACACGTATTTAGTGCTAGCAGGCAAGGGCACAGTCTAAGTCAAAGTTTCTTTGCATTTTTATCACAGTATTGAGTAGGTTTATATGTTTTTTTCTCTACATGGATAGTGGGTTTCATGCTTAACTCATTCCCTCCCTAGAAAGACCCAACATCAAGTGTTAGCTTGCTGTTCTCACATTTATAAACCAGGAAGTCTGGCCTATGGGGGGGGGGGGGAGTTTCTCTAGAATTTAGCAGCTTTACAGTAGCCTCCTTGAAGAGTGCACTAAACGTTGCTTATCAAATACAGAAAGTGTTTAAAAACTAGCATGAAGACTTCATTCAGACTGAATCAGTTGTTCAGCTGAGTAGACAGGGAGTTTGAAATAACCACAGCAGTCTCTGTTAGGGACTTCAGCACAAAGATGTGATAAAATGAATTGCCAGAAATACAAGGGTAAAAATGGAATGGATAGTTTCCTTTTTTTGTCCTTAAAAATCAAGGTAACAGCAAGAGGCCAAGAGAGTGTTGCCACAGAGTTTTCCAGACTGAGGTACAGTTTGGTCCTTGTTGCCCTTTCTGAGAAACAAATACCTTCTGAAGTATACACAGAGTACCCATATTTTTAGTCTCCTGAAAGCCTGTGACTAAGTGTGCAACACTTCAGTGGCTTCTCTGTGGCATTCTCTAAATCTTCCCTCTCCCCCCACAACATTGGTTTAATTGTTCACAAGTGACAAACTCAAAAGAGTTGGTGTTTCTGGTAGTATGATCCAAGGCTTCAATTTTATAATGTTTTTGATTTCTTCTAGGTTCATGTAGGAGAAAGTACAGTATACAGAGATCAAGGCACGGCACCTTCAATCTAGCAATTTGGTGGGCATATTATCCTAGGAAGCTGGGTGGAGGTACATACTGGGATATCAGTGAGATACATAGGATCGGACTCGCATGCTTAGCTAAAAATAAAAATAAACTTTTGTAATATGTCCAGTTTTAAAACTTTTTTTTTAAAACACCAGAAATATTAAACTATAATTTGTAACTACCCTTTGCATTGGTGCTGCAAAAAAGAACACAACAACATCCTTGCCCATGCTTTGCTAAGTAGGTGTGGGATTCAGCCAAAAATGACAATGGCATTAAGTTCAGTTCCTTAAAAAACAGGAAAGGATTATATTTGAAATGGATTTAGGTAGCGCAATTCTGGTTAGTCTTATTTTTTATTTTTTTTTTATTGGTGGTGGTTGTTTTTCAAACAATGAAGATTTAGTAGATGAAAAATGAGCCTTAATTCAGGCCTACAAGGCCTACAAAATTCTCTGGACCCACTTTCCCAAAAATGAGTGGGTCTTGCTCGCTGGGCAAGGCAAATGTTACCATTACCAGTAAGCCTGTGATATGTATAAAACACACACACACACAAAGAAACTATAGGGGGATGCCAAACACTCGTTCCAGAAGACTTCCTGTTGGTTGTGTTTGACACTCTTCCCTCCACTATAATGCCAACCTCAGAAGCACAGTATCTGTTACTAAAGAGTATTCACGTTTAATCATTATTGTAAGCCAGAGACAACAATCCTATTCTTTATAGATATAATTTGTAATAATAGATTTTTGAAGGCTTCCTGATTCCCTGATTGCTTTCAAAACTGAGCCACCGGCAACACTTAAGTTATAGAGAAACACAATCCCTGCAAAAGGTCACAGACAGTGGAGCGAGCAGCCTTATAAAAAAGGGAAGAAGAGAAATCCATAATAGCACAGGTTTACAGCATCTAACTAGAAATTACTTGATTATTTGTGTGCTACAAAATCGAACTTAAACACATGGATTTTGCTGAAACTGGACTCAAAAAGGGATTATGGGCAATTGTCAGCAGGCAAGGTATCAAGTGTATTTGTGAAGTATGTCATTCACATGAAGTGTCACAGTCACAGAAAAGATATTAAAAAGGCATTCCAATATCTGGTAGGGCATTCCATGGTCTGAGTTTAGCTGGTTCATCCAGGTGTCTTCTTGTTGTGGGTGGAGTTACATGTTGAGATTTATCCGCTTGCAACAACTCAGGTCAGAAACAGCAACAGGCAAGTCTGTGACTTGCCGCAAGCTGATCCACAGACATTGCAGAGGGGAAGTCTGGCAAGGATAAATCACTCAACTGTACTCAGGACTCAGTAAGTCACAACACCTGTGAGGATCTGGCTATGTCGTCTTACTCTTGTTAACTGGTTTGCCGCCATTCATTATTGCAGATGCACTTGTGCTTTTACTTGGAGTTACCCCAGCCTTTGGCACTGTTTCTCCAATATCATGCAAAGATGGTTCTCGATACATGGCAACTGAGGGGAGAAAAGAGAAAAGAAGAGATATTTTTAAGAATGTATTTAATTTAAGAGCTCATCTCAAATAGGATTAATTTTCGACAATAATTGATATTGTAATGTAATCCACGTTCCTCCTGCATGTGAGGGAAACTATTTACTTGTGCTGCATGACTGATAGCTTTTCTTGACCTTCCAAATTTCTCACTTCTTCCATATCTGACCTAAAAACACAGCAGGAAACTGTGTGCTTGCTTGTTTAATGGAAACTATAGAAGCCTTGGAAATTAAATACTACTGTTCTGTCTTTGCATGAGTCAGACAAACAAAAATATACAGAGATATGCAAACACGTGTGTGTGTGTGTGTGTGTGTGTGTGTGTATACACACCCCTAAAATAAATATTTCACAAGTTTTTATAAGTAAAACGTAAGACAGATTATGCTTAACAAATGGGATCATATGATACATTTGTCT
Source organism: Falco peregrinus (assembly GCF_023634155.1). Classification (NCBI taxonomy): domain Eukaryota; kingdom Metazoa; phylum Chordata; class Aves; order Falconiformes; family Falconidae; genus Falco; species Falco peregrinus. The sequence goes on along the minus strand of NC_073724.1, from coordinate 63,495,250 downwards.
AGACTTAAGCATTCTTCTTTAGTCCTACGTTGCAAGACTAGGCTTGGGTCCAGTTCTACAAAGTTATTTGTGCATCTGTCTCCCACATCTGAGGAGTTTGGCCATGATCTCTTCAAGTGCATACTGAAGACATGTCCAGGACAGTGCTGTGGAGACTATACAAGAGGTTTGGGGTTTTTTTCTTCCTTCTTTCCAAAAACATATGCAGTAGCCACTGATCTCCACTGAACGTAGAAGTACAGGAAACTCCTAATTAAACTATTAACCGAATTCTTAGAGGAGTTAAAAGTTTGTTGCTGGGCTTCAGTCCCTGTCTAACCACTTTAAATTCATTGAGGAAAATACATGTGTTCAATTACACAGTTCCAGCGTTATGCCTTCATGATTAATGCTCTTGGATAATTCAATTTAATTTTCCATGTCACTGAATCAGGTAATATTTCCACTTATAACTAACTCCAGTAGCATTTATTTATATCAGAGCAACGTTAAAGGAGATGTCAAAGCAGTCAAAGGAATTAATCATCACACTATGATTTTGGGACTGTCTGTGTGCTGCCATAGAGAGCACAATCCCTTCATCCCTTGGCTAATTAGAGCAAGAGGCTGGAGCATCAAAGTACTGACCTTGATCTTCAATGGTGTGAAGTTTCGTAATAAATATGAAGGGTCTCATAGCATCATTAACTAATCAAATACTTGTTCTAACATTTCTAGTGACATAATCTAAATCCTTTTATGGCTTCTGAAAATCTGAAATTCAATGTCTTCTCTGGAGTACATATGGCTGGTTGTGATCCATGTCTTCAGAGCACCCCCATAACTGTGTTTAGGACACTTTACTGATTAATTAAAAGAACTTGATGAAATAACACCATGACCTACAGAAATACTGAGTAACATGAGGTGGAACTATAAAGTAAGGAACTAGGTAGCAGAGCTGTCATATCTGATGTCTCTCGTGGGCAAGTTATTGCTAAGCCGTATTTAAACTATTTTGATAGTCTGACCATTCAGACATTAATAAAGAAAGTAGCTTCTTTCCTAATCTACATGGATTGACGTTGCTTTTAAAAATGCACTGGCTTTCCCTCCCTAAAATTCTTACAATTTAATATAAAAGAATTGAGATATAAAGTGTCGGTATTGTTGAGAGCTCATGGAAATACCATAAGCATTTGCAAGACAAGGAAAGCACGAAGGCATTAGCCTGAGTTCAAAATGAAGTTAAAGCATAGGATTATTCAGATTCTTTCCTTATGATGAAACTCTAAACAATTTAACAAACTGATCCTTTAATAAAAAAATCTAAGTTAAAATGTTAAATTGGACTGCTAACTAAATCATTACTTAGGTACGTGTTTTCAGATGTTAAGTAATGAGATAATTTTCAGAATAACTGAGGCTATGTGTAGCAATAATACCAGTGAAATTTGGGGTGCCATCAGGACCAGAAGCAAAAAGCAGTATAGGTTTATAAAGGCCTGCAGAACACATAGGATAATCCAAAAAGTTCCAAGATATAAATGGATGTACTTTTCAGATAATGTGTGACATCATTTTGGTGTGTAAGCTTAGTATGACATTTATTTGCCTCTGTCTTGGTTTGAAGGCCAACTTACACAAGTTATGTGCATTACATCAGCCGGCTAAGTAATACAGTATGATTTATTTTATAAAGAGACCTTTGTGTTTTGTATTAGAAAGCTTTTACTTTGAAATGTTGACATTTCATCCATTCCTTTTATAACTCCCAATTATCCTACAATATCCATTATTTCATTCTTGCTTAATGCAAGGACTATTTTCTCACTGCAAGCCTCACAACAGCTTTTGTCCCTACCAAGAGAATATTTTAAAAACAGCACAATGCACTTCCACAAAAGATTTATTTTCTTGCAAAATGACCTCTTAATCCCTGGAAAAAAATGATTTTACATCTGCCTTTATAGCATCACTATGCTGAAGTGCAAAACTGCTCCATGAATCCTGGGGACTGTCATTTGGAAAGGCCCCTGTGCGGGGCACGCACATTCACAAAGGGTATTTTAGAAACCATTCCCTCTTCTTCTTGTGACATTTATAGGAGGACCTGCCAGCAATGGACCGAGCCTCACCTTCCAATGGCTTGGGTAGAAAATGAGCTGCTGGTTTTGTTTTCTTCACTCTGTTTCCTTTCATGACCTGCCCTTCTTTGTTCAGCCCCAAGAACCAGGCCCTCCCGGACTCCTGTTGTCTGTAGAGCATGGATGAGTAGATTACATAGTAATTTTCAAAAACAGACTCCTTGAATTTGCACTCTGGTGTAAAAAGTTCCTGTGAGAGGAAAAGCAAATGTTAAATGATATCTCTAAGTTGTGGCTTCTGTTTTGTTAACTTGCAAATACCTCTTGATAAGCTTAATATATGACTTATAATAAGGTTCTGCTTTGAGACCAGGAGATCTGTCTTCATTCAGAAGACCTCCAGGTGAAGTTATTCCACCTCCCATGGATACCTCTGTTTCCCCATCTGTGCAACAGGGATAGTATATTTTCAAAGTAGAGAGGAAGCATCACAGGCATAGAAGCGCTATTGAAAAAACAGGCATAATTATTATTGTGCTTATTTTTCTGATAGGATATCCTTGTAAAGATTAAGAAGATCTATGCTAAAATAGCACTAATGAAAAAACAGTTGTTCAGTTTTCACATACTAAATGCAAGAAACTCCCTTATTGCTTATAACAACTAATATTTGATGCTTAAAAAATGTTGCTACCTAAATATTAAAATATGTATAAGTTTCCTAGAGTCCACATGGCCTGAAACACCACAAGAAAACACTATTTTGATGTACAAATATATGTACAAAGAAAAATAAGTCCTACTGACATCCTTAACATTCATCCCAAAACTGGAATGCTTTTCAGAGTTCACATTCAGTAACACAGCAGTTGTCCTCAACTCTTTACTAAGGTTAACCTAAGCACAAACTTCAGTAGATCAGTAGCCAAATAATAATTTAATTTTTTTTCTAATACACAAGAAACTAACAAAATAAACAGTGTGAAAATATATTGAGACAGAGTTTACCAAAATCCTTTGAAAAAACCCATCAAGTTAATAAGGAAATAAAATTGCATTTAAAATATCACGAGAAAATAGGATTTTGTGTGAGTGTGATTTTCTGTCTTTGGACCCATCTGCTGAAACCTGTGGAAGATATGACATAAAAGGAGGAGGTAGATGGGGAAAAGTGGAAGTTAGCTTGCTAAGCTTTCAGAGCAAAAAGTTCTTAGCCTTGACTTCTCTTTTTTATATTTCTTTCAGTTACTTTTCCCAAGAAGCAAAAATCTGGAAATATGAAGTATATTTTTACTTCTCCATTCACAGTATTTTTCTTTTCCCTGCCCATCTTTCTGCTCCCAGCCCCACGCAGTACCGAGTTAACACTCAGCGGGTAATGTGTTTTCAGGGTCTCCATGCCATCTCTAGCTGCCTGTATATTTTAAGACTTTCACAGCTGTTTCTGTCACAGGTTTCCTTTCTGGAAATTGTAGTCCTTAAAGCCACAGTTCCCCATAGCAGCAAGCACAGATGAAGTACTTTTTTGCATCTGCACTAAATGTCATTTAGTGCATAACCGGATTCTCCTCACATCAGGGTACACAGTATTTGTGTTGCCATGGCTTAAGTTACCACCTGTAAGCAAAGCTGTCTTGATGGACACCATGCGTACTATTAGCTTTCTCAATTATGGAACATCTTTTAGCCTGAAATAAAAAGAATTAGTGTATGGGATTGACAGTCCTGAGTTAATGGTTGGACTTGATGATCTTATCGGAATTTTCCAACCTAAATGCTTCTAATTTTATCCAGCAACAGGCTAAAATAAATTACTGCAGCAGTTGGGAAATAATTTGCAAACCTGCCCTAAACCAGCTTGCTTTGTCTGTTTGAACAAGTACACTTAGTGTCTACAGGTCACACTCATATACAGGATGCAAAAAGTATTCTCTGCTGTGTGCAATGGCCATATTTTGCACTGCTACTTCTTTACCACCTGTGTGCACAACAGTATATATGTACACATGCAGAAATGCAAATACAGTCTGTACCAAAGGCATCAAAACTACTGAATGGAAATACCTTAACTGCACCTTCTCCTTTGCCACAGGGCTTTTTCTCTCTCTGTTCCAAGACTTTAAGACATCTGTTGTTTGTGTTACTCTCCTTTATCCTCCACTGATTCCAAATCACAGTAGGGCTCAAGGAGACTCAAAATAAAAACAGAAGGCAAGGCGGCATGCTAGAGGGAATGCCTGTTAAAGCCTAGCACAAGCATTTACATGCAAGTCATGTTCCTCAGCTGTTGAAACAGCAGATGCTAATCAGGAAATGCCTACGCAGCTCTCCTTATTACCTGCTTCACTGCAAATGCTACCCCCTGTGTTCCCCACTAAGTTTCACTTCCTTGTAAAGCTCAATTACCATAAACACTACTTCTTAGCCAATACTCACTTTTTTTGCTATAAACAAAAGCTGTTTGTCATTCCATGCTCCCCCATACTAGAAATGGTTGGTTGCCTGTAAACGCTATTTGTGTGTTTTTCCAAACAATATCCATTTGCATACTAAAGTATGATTCCTTCAAATCATATCCCTCCTCTAAATCACACTTGGCTCTTTCTCATTTCTTTGGCATGTACAGTAGCATTGCTGACAGCGCACAGCATATGAAGCGGTAGGTATTTACTTTACCAAGTCAAAGAAAATTGATTATGTCAACACAATTACTTGGCTACTCCTAAATGCAGACTGATAGACTGGACAAACGGGCATAATTTCTATGTCTTTGTTACAAAAAGCATAGTAAAAGTCTGCTAAATTTTTTTGGCAAACAGAGAAGAGCCAAACCTAAATGCTGTATTTGGCCTACAAGTAGTGAAGCTATCCTACTCCAGATGTCTGGGTAGCGTAACAGCTTCAGACGCAGTTTGCAGTCATCCAGTATATTAGGGTGCAGTTCTGCCCAGGATAAACTCTCAGTCAAAAAGGTCACTTAAATATGCGTTACTTTAAAGCAGGCTAATAGTTGTGGGGATGTATTATAACAGTGATGTGGGGAGTATTCATTAGTGGAAATTAGGCACCTGGTGATGACTATATTGAACTGCAGACACCATTTCCTCTAAGGAAAGAATTACTCAGAAAGGGACTTCCGAAATGGGCACCTTCCCTGTGGCTCAGGTGGAAACTGAATATTTCTAGGTTAAGAGTGATATCTAAAGCCTTGTCTCAGACACCATCTCAGCTGGCTGAAAAGCTGTAAGCACCTATATTTTCTCCAGTAAGTAGCCATGACACCTAAGATGCTGTTTCTGCATGTACTTGGGACAAATCTAGATCTGCATACCTAAGACTCAACCCAGTAAGAACTCTGAGAAAATTACTAATGTGCTAACAGCACTGACTTAAAAAAAAAATAAATCATCCACACACGACTTCATTCAAAGCCATTGCTGGAGGGAAAGGCAGTACAATGGCATTTTATGAGAAACTCAATGGTGAAAGCACTCCCCTAGGCTACCTGCCTATCTGTATCCAACCTGTATCTAGCTGAAAGTCATTTAGATCTTCCTTGCAAGAATGACTTTCTGGGTTTTGATCCCAGGACATTTTGTATTAGGAAGTGAATGAATAAATTGCAAAAACATACATGACTAACAAACAGGAATTTGTGTTCAGGATTTCTCTTCCAAGGTCAGTGCCCAGACTTAACCTGAAGTCTTATATAAAAGGTGGTTTTCTCCTGTCAAAGCAACATTTGAAAAATAAAGTATATACCAGTTGCCAATTTCTAAAACCCCAGGAGTAGGTTTTGGCTGTAAACTGCAATCTGATACAGCTTCCTGGGTCCTAGAGAAGTGAAGGATGTATTAAATTGCACCTTGCTGAGAAGAATTTTCACTTGGATATTTTTGCCAGCTTCCCATCAAGCTTTTGGTTGCTGTGAGTCCTATTTTCAGATGTTTTAATTCTCCTGGTTGCTATAGCATTAATAAGTATCACAACACACAGGTCGTGGGTTCCAACTCCTGGAATCAAAAAGTCTGTCATTGCAGAGTTCTTCGTTTTGGGGTCCCCACCAGTGTTGCCAAAACTCAGCACTGGACTTTGGCCATCATAATGGTGGAGTCTTAGCTCATGGAGCCATGTGGTGCTGTCAGAATCGACTTTAATTTAAGAACAAAACACTAATGAAATAAAGAGCCATCACTCACATCTCAAACTTAGGAGTGCCTGTATGAAGATCAGGTTACCTGTGTTCTCAACATGGAGACAGAAGGACTATTGCAAAGCAATTTAGATGACAACTGAGATGATTTCCCTACCAAGTAATGTCTTTCTACCAATCAGAGGCTGAAGTCTGACATGATGAAGCTAGGCCTCCATGCCAGTCAATAATATGGTGCAGTAGTAAATGGCTATAGTTCAAAATCAAAGTACAGCATGCTTTACTGTCCCACAAGTCATCGAGTAAATGAAAATATTTGAATAAGTTATCAGTGCAACTTCCAGTTTCTGGGCTTTCACAATTTAGTCTGCTCAGTTTAGCTAGCTTTAATGAAGTTGCACATGTCCATTTGTAGCCATGGCCCTTCACTTAAACTAATTCCTACAAAGCATGTACTTTTTTTTACTACAGGACTCAGAAGGAAGAAATAATTATGCAGCTACGAACAAGACAACTATGCTGCAAACCAGAGTTGCAAACTAGCATGACAACACAGCCAGCCATATAGCTTCTAGATATTGTTTAAAAATTACAAGAACACCTGCAATTTTAAACTACAACTCTGTTCAGTAAATGAATCATAATGAGGTGTCAGGGCTAAATAAAAAGGAACCTTCCACTTCACACCACGTGGAAAGTGTAAGACCACAGCTCTACCATGGTCATCAAAGCAGGCATTTCCAAGGACAAGGGCTTCCACAAGTTTCCTACCTTGGACTCTTGAACCTTCAAGCCTCTTTAGACTTGTGTTTTATTCTGAAAAATAGGAAAGGAGGGTATTGTTCTAGTTACAGCACACAGAAATTATATAGCTAGCAGTCAGCCTCTTGAATTGTAGCCAGCAGCAAATAAGGAGGCAGTGGAATTCCCTGGAGATGGGCACAACGGGACTCGATCATCACGCAGGGCAGCAAAAGTGCAGCTGCAGGAGCTGCCAAGCAGAAAACACAACTTCAAGGCACACTCAAAGAGATTGCCAGACAAGGAACAGCCACTCTAATAAAGCATTGTAAAAAAACCCCAAACCCTGATACTATTTATTATTTGCACTTAGAAGTCCAGGTCATGGAACAGGACCTCAGTGCTTTGGAAGCAAAGACCAAGTGGACTCTGCCTGATGTGAACAACTCTCAGTCCCAATAGTGATTGATACAGGGCAAAAAAACCCTCCAAAATATCCAGGCAATGATAACAGCATGCTAGTAGCTGGGTAGCAAACACTTTTTGTAAGAATGATGAAAAAGGATTTTTAAGAAGAGACTGGCGAAAGGACAACACAAGCTCTGTGGAGGCTTATGGGAAACTTCTGCGGAGTGGGAAAAGCAGCACAGAGACAGCACAAAGTTATTTTGGGGGTCAGAGGCTAGCAACACAGGAATCAAAAGAAGGAAGTGATATTTTAATAGTGGATAGAAAGGTTGGAAATGACTCATAAAGAAGGGCCTTAAAATTGACGAGAAGCAGTCTGTGTTTAATGAGAAGGCACTCAGAAGAGAAATACATTTAAAATAATGAATCTGGGAAATGAACTTTGCGTCATACTTCTGGATGGAGATTGTGGGGGTAGCACTATGTTGCTCAGTGCAGGAGGAGAGGTTGCTGGAGTAACCGAGGAGTGAAATGATGAGATCCCAGAAAAGAGCTGCAGTGCTGTAGAAGGGCAAAGGGCCATATCATAGACGTATTTATGCAGCGAGACCTGTAAGATCTGGAGGTTTGACCTGCACAAGAGAACTTAAACTGATATTTCTCTGACTTGCTGCACATTGAATTAAGTGACTTAGACTACCTTCTTACAGTATACCTATTTGAAAAATGCTGGTGTAAGAGAATAAAAAAGTTACTCAAGATTTCCCATCCACAGCACCACAATTTTCCAACTCCTGAGCTGGCCAAAAGGCTACAGGGCAAAATGATCTTGTTCTGAGTTCACCTTCAAGGGGCAGAAAACCCAGCAATACATGGTTAGGTACTTTATGATTAAGGAGAAATTGATATTATGTTCCCTGTATGCTAAGAAGACATTTAGCTGGTCTGGGCCTAAAAGCCCCTTAATACAAGCATAATTTTTAAACACAAAAACACAAGAACAGAATTCTCTATGTGCAAACTGGCCAAGTAAGATACCACGGAACATGAAGCTTTAGCTACCACTACAGAGTTTGCAGTGATTTTACTAACAAAGCTTCAAAATAAAATGCAGTAATAGATGAACCTGCAAATGCTACAGACACCCCATGAAAGGAGCAAATGCTCAGAAGTCCGTTCACATACTTTCCATGGTCTTTGACAGAAAATTTCCTTAATAGGCTACAACAGTCAAAGGACACCATTACTGGCTCTTCAGAGCTAGTGTTATTTCTGTTCTCTGGAAGATTCCTAAACACAAGAACTTTAAAAAAAATAATCATTTTTTTTTTTTAAAAAAAAAGGACTTGATATCATGCAGGTGAAAAATCAGGGATGTTCTTTCTGTTAAAGAATCACTGAGGGTGCAGTAAGGATGTCAGCATGTAAACCCAAAACTTTTAGCTATAATTCCTATCTCTCATCTTTTACTTTTTTAAAAGACCTGAAGATGTGAATAGCACTGCTTGTAAAGAAACAAAACGCAGGTTTTGACAAAATTTAGGTAAAAGTAAATGTGAATTTATGCTATTGCAACTATTAGCACTTACTTCACTAGGATTTCTAATTAACAGGCATATGGCTGCTAATGTTAATAATGTAGCAATATTTTTATTCGTGTACATTCATGGGCATCTAAAATAAGGTGATTAATAAAAGCCGCATAGCATATATAAAGACAAACTAATAAAACCCAGTTTGGACAGATTTTTGTGTGTTTTTAAGACAGTGTTGATCACAGCCTGAATTTGGTTTCATTTTCTGTCCAGATTGAAACAGAACAGCTTGGATTACAAAAAATTCCTTGTTTCATAACAGAAAGGTTGCTTTGCTTACAGCTGGCATCTATGGTCATATCAAACTGTAATTTATTAAAGGCAATAATATTTTGTATGGAAGGCAGAGCATATACTCATCATTTACCATTTGCAAGATTAAATGATGTTAGATAAAAGCATATTTTAAATAATATCTTCAAGAATGATCCCAAATTACTAATATACACTAGCCAGGAGAAATCACATGTCTCTCTCACCATCCACATAGAAGTTAGTATTATAACACAAGCAGTGCTCAGTTATTTATGTTCTCTTGATGGATACCTACAATTCAGAGTCATCAACTCGGTGGGACATCGCTGAAAGAGAACAAAATTTCCTTGCTATAAGCATTTCTGATATATACAGTTTGACTCCAAAAGTGAAAAAATGTTTTTGAAATGAAGCCTGTCATGTAGATCTGAATCATGACCCTCACATTTGGAGTGAGTGAATCAAAGTTGTTTAGTTTGGGAGAGCAGCCGGGAAAAGGTTGCTAATTTTTAAAACTGTCTTTATGGCATTGATTTATGTGCTAAATCTAGAATACTTCAACAGAAGTTCAAGAGAAGAACTGCTAAAAATGTATTGCCTTACCTGAATAAAAGAAGCAAAATGAATTTTAGAAAAATTAGCAATAAGCCAAATTTGTAACTGGGTTTAGAATGGGCTGCAGCTCACAGAAAGCCAGCACGTACTACAGTGTAAGGTCAAGTATAATATCATTCTTCATCCTCACAGACATATAAAAGTGGGTTAAATTATTTTTCTGCTTTAGTCCCACTCTGAACTTTCACAGAAATGTGTGGGTTTTGGCTTGAGTACGTTCTTGGCTTTAAAGGAAATGCAGCCAGAATCCTTGTACCAATGAAATGAGATATTCTTTCTTCAAGAGCACAATCTCCTCCCCACCTAATCCTCAACACCTGGTTTCCCTTGAGATTTAAATTTGTGGTAAATACCTGCTTTAAGGCTTCAGCTTAAACGGCAACTATAACTCCTTGCTGTGTCAACACAGAGAGACATCTTTTATCTCCTGTACAAAATCTGTGTGTAAAGGCACACACCCCAAAGTATGACTGAAAAAAATTGTGTGCATTGTAGGGAATATTTTCTTCCACTGCTGTTATAGGACATCTTGGAGAAGAATGTGAGTAAACCAGCCTATCTTTCCCGGTCTCTTCCACTCAGAACAGCCATAATTCATCAGCTTGTAGACAGCGCTGGGTTCTCAGCTAGAAAAGGTCAGTGCCAAGGGAAAAATGGGACAGCACTAAATTAAGAGACTGAAAGGAAGGATTTAACAACATAGCTGTTAAAACAAACCATGATGGGCTTGAGAATAAATTCTCATCCAGTCGCACATCAATCCACCATTCTGTCCCTGGATGAATAATGCAGGAGGAATACAGAGTGCTCTCAGATACAGACCAAACCTTTCCAAACAACAGTGGAATTTTTTGGCACAATTTTATCCAGACACTTACAGTCATTACTGTGGACAACCTTCTGTAATCCAAATGCCTCAAATAATATAAACTATCAAGAAAAGAAGCAAAATAATTATTGAAATGGCCAAGTACTCAAAAAGAACCAAGCATGACTTTTTCTTACCATTTACCACCAATGAAATCTCTGCTCCTCTGCAATACACTGAAGTGCTGGATAAAGAAAACCGATTCCACTTTTTGCCATTGCATGACAGACATATTAACATTAATTAGCTACTATTGTGCAATGTCAGATGGAACGGTGTATTTTAATATATATGGTGGGGTTACATAGCATTTGCAGACATCCCTGAGTATGATTGTATGTCATGTCCATACGTCTCTACAAATGCAAACGTAAACATAAATAGATGCAAATTCTGAGGTATTTTGTAAGGTATACTTTAGGCTCTTTCAGTTCTACATGTTCCTTCCAAAAGATGTGTGAATTTATGAAAGTTTTAAATGGGTGTAATTTACAAGATGAGAAGCTAGAAAAAGTTGCAAAAACCCTCAAGTTTTAAGAAGTGGCCTACTTTAATGTACTTTTTTATATTTCTTTTTTCTTTACAGTAGTTAGCTATTTTTTCTGCTTGCAGCCTTTTTTTATGACCTGTCAGTGCATGAATTACACTGCCTAAATGATTATAAAAGACAGGGGCTGGAATGAATAAGTCAGTTAGGGTAGGTCAATTACATGAACTTCTTGCTAATGTCTCTTTGTCATCCTGTTGCTGTTTTACGCTGGGTGTTCATAAGAACATGAAAGGCAAGCCCAGAGGAACCTCAGTTTGAGGAGACTAGTGCAAGGCAAAACCATTCTGTAACAAATGTAATCCATTCTCTGAGAAAATACGTTAGCTAAGTCTTCTTTTAGTTCCATGACTCAAATAAGCTGCAGTTGGCCACTGAAGGGAAGCCAAGGGAGCAGAGACCACCTTTGGGTGTTTCTTACTGAACTCTCTTTCTATAGAGCTAATAGGCATTTTAGGAGAAAACCAGCAATTCTTTGCTTCTTTCACTGTGCTGCTTCTTGCCCAGCTTTGTTTTTCCACTGTGGAAGCAAAGCTGTAAGCATTCAACAGGTTTTCCCCATTTTCTTCAAAAGCAGCTTTCACATGTGAAGACAAAGGGCTCTGAATCCATTCTCTGTTCTCCTTCCTTCTCTCATTTTCCAATGAGAAGGTAGAACATGATGGACATCAAATCTGAAAGGCTGCCAAAACCTGACAGGCTGACAGGCCCTTAAATATTCTGCAAAGCTGCCTGTCCTGAAATGGATGAATATAAACACAGATCCTAAATTTCTTGCTAATATTTTGAAATGCAAGTGCAGGAAATATATATATATATATATATATATATATATACTTCTCTGTGTGTGTGTGTGTGTGTGTGTACATATTACTTCAAATATCCATTATGCGAAGAACGTTAAAGTACAGAGATTCACACCCAAACATTCAAAAGCTGTATAGTGAATCAATAGCAAAGAAAATCCATTCTGTCTCCTCTTCTAACTAAGCAATTAATGGGAAATAAAATGTCAGCCACTAAAATGCCATTTTTGGAATGGGATCACACTGTTAACCAGTCAGAAGTGGTGAAAGGAAACAAGCCAGACGCTTCTGTGTATATCATTATATGTTAAAAAAGCAGAAACTTAATGTATCTCATTAAACAGGAGATGATTACATGCAACTGCTCACACACACTCAGCAGCGACGCTTGTTTTTGTTATGGATGGGTAACAGCAGGATGATTATAGATACATCCTGATGCTCAGATAAAATTCCTCTTTTAGCAACAAGCTTATAAAGGTTGATTATAAACACTGTGAATATATAGATGTCTGGCAAAACCCATAAAGGTATAAAAACCAGTGGTAGCAAAGGATTAGGGCTTTTTAATTGCCTCAGTGTTACGATATGCTTTGCAGAACTGAAAAAAATCTTTGGAAAGAGATTTACTAAATAGTGTTTATAACAACAATAAACAAAGCAAGATTTTTATCCATAGCTGCTGGCAACCAAGTGATAATCAATGCTGCTATTTGCTCAAGGTGTTAGAAATATGACAATTTCCCATAAAATCAGTTACTGCTTTGCTCTCAAGTCTCTACCTAACTCATTGTCTATTAGAGCATATTCCTGTAACTGTCTTGCGGAAAGTAAAATTTTAATATCGCATGGATAACAACATATTGATCCTTAAATCTGTTCATGAACAATCCTGATGAATACTGAGATGTATAAACATCCAACTTTTAACCCTTCTAATGTGTACCTGAGGAACGCAGACTGCAAAAGGAAAAAAAGAATAATCACCTTTTTTTTTTTCTCTCTCTTTTTTTTTTCTTTTTTTTTTTTTCATCTACAGTGCTCTAATGGGAGGACTAACTCCTCTGTATCATATTGCTTTCCAGCAGAATGCATTATACCATACCATACACACACCAGTTTTTGTGAAGAGGCTCAGCTGTGCTGAATGCATTTCCAAGAAAGCAAGGAGGTCTTACTCAAGATTATGGTTGTGTTCACTGCTGCTTGGAAGTGAATTCACATCACCTATGTTCCTGAGAAATGGAGGATCTTTCTCTTTGCCAACATGGCATCAAAAATGCATTATCTATAGACCTGAGTGGCTAATTGCAAAGATAAAATGAGCTAGAAGATATATATTACAATTGAACTGTGTATAAAAACAATTGGAGGCATAGGGTCAGGGTCAAAACTATAGCCTACTCAAAAAAGTAAATTAATCTGTAACCCACCCTTGACTGACAAAGGAAACATAATCAATACACATATTAAGGTGTTCCCTACTACAGCATTTGTAAGAAGCAGGAGCAAACTGCTGAATGCAAAGGAAAGACTGATTTAAGATTTTACAAAGAGCCTACTGATTTCTCAAGCAAAAAGCATGGAGGTGAAAATATCAGATATTTCGATTTCCAGGTCCGTTGGAAACACAATTTTTCACTGGTTCACCAAGGCTGAGAACAGTTTTTCAAATCTTTCTTTCACAGGAAAGGATGTCTCAAGCTGTACTGTACACAAATGCTGAAATGCAAGGGATTATTCAGAAAGGCTGAAAACAGGCTGAATTTCAGCCAGTGACTTCTTTACCCTCAGAGGAAGCCTGGTGATGCCTCTGAACTTACCTTGATCTCAGTTGCCTTTTCAGAGAGCGATTACATTACCTGTGGGTTATGAGCACTAATTTATCACTTAGTCCCTAGCTCTGCAGACCCCAGTGGTCCTTGATCACTCACATAACTTTCCTCTTACACCTTTTTTATTATTTATAGTTTACCTGAAGAGCTCTGGGGTTGTTTCCTATATTAAAACTCCTGTTTTCTCCTTAGCCATGGTGGTAAGCCCATGCTCAAGACTGTGCCTAAAGTGACGCATTATTTCTTGTGGCCAGAATGTCGTCCTCACCCTTCATGTCCACCTGCTGGCTCCAGCTCTGGCCGGGGCTTCTCCCCAAGCAGGGAAATTCAGACAAGAGGACACATGCACTGCCTTATGCTCACATCCTGTCACCCTACACACGATTCTAAAATTCAGCATTGTGGCCAAAGGCAGTGGAGTATTATCCCTAGATTACCTGCCCAAGGAAGTTCAACAAAACTTCTGTACTTGCTTTTCAGATTATATCCTTTCATTCCTCCCCACCGTTTGCTTTATATTATTTCTTGTTACTATGTATTTACATGGCTGTCTTCTTTTCTTTACATGCCCAGGTCTCACAGACATTAAGAAAACCCAACAAAACAAAACAAAACAGAAATAAAGAAAAAAAAAAAAAAAGAAAAAAAAACAAACAAAAAAACCAGTCAAAAAAGATCCAGAAAATTTGTTATTTTGAGAGAAGCTTGAACTGGAAAAAAATAATATCAGTAAGGAAAAGAAAAAAGTGTCCCACCACTAGACCATGGCTTAATTGTTCCAGAGCAAAGCTCCTTGTAATTTCTTTTCCTAGATATGCAAACTAATTCATTGACTGCTGTCACATCATCAGGCACTGGCCATGCTTTTGTAAGATTGTGCCTCCTTGCTTACAAGATTGTGAGAATTTTTGTCTTTTAGTATTTGTTTACCTGTGTTCCATTTTTCTTGTCCATTTCCTTCAAGTTTTTCAAGAACCTTTTGAACTGTAATTTCTCTTTCTTTCTCTCACAATAATCAAGCCACCAATATATTAAAATATTGCTCTGAACCATATGAACTACTTTGCCCTGAGAATGTCACAGTGATTGCAGGCCTGTTTCCATGCCACATAACACGGAGGAACTGTTTACCTTGACCTTAAACTGACATAAAATAGGGCAAGGATTTTACTTCCTGCTTATACTTTCATCTTTTGAGCTATAAACACACAGATCTCTCATCCTCAGCTTTACCTGGGTTTCTAAGTTCTCCCGTTGTGTCCCAAAGGCATTGCATGGCATACATTCATAGCATGTATCAAAATCGCATATATGTTCTGCTCTTATTCCTATTGAATTAGTTCACTAAGTTCTTAAAATTAAGCAAAAATGGCTGATGAAGCACCTATGCTTAGACTTAAATTCCTGTTCCATTTTTTTACACCTCTTTTAGCTTCTACCTTTTACTTTGGTCCAGATAGATACAAGCAGTCCCATGTAAGCCTGTGTGTAAGAACCTATTTTTCAATATTTTATTCATCACAACTGAATTTGGTCCTCATGATGGTACTAATACATAAATAGAGATGAATGTGTTCTTTTTCCCCAAAAAATTCCCAGTACTGCTGCCTTTGTATAGTCAACAGGTGATTTTTTTTCTTGCTGCTCATAATTCCCTACAAAACATGATTTTCATTCATATCCTCATCAAAGGGAAAGTTAAAACAAGCAGACTTTAAAAGGGCAGCCAGAAAAGGAAACATAGGATTTGCTGGATTTTTTCTCCCCTTTTTTTTCCCCACAAAAGCATTTGCACCTGTTTAAAGGGGGCAGGAGGTGAAAGATAAATACCATGCATATGATTCACAAGTATGTTTCATCATATGGAAAGACAGACCAGAGAAAAAGGGACTTACTTTTCCTGTTCTGCAGTATTTTAAAATTTATTTTCAATAGAGTTGAAATACACCTCTCATTTGCAGGAAATATGACAACACAAGATGTCATTCAATATCTAAACAAAATAACATACAGGATAATGGGAATGAAGGTATCAATTGTATATATCTGTATAATAAAAAAATACATTTCTTCCATATGGAACCAGAACACATTAAAGATTGCAGTAGCCTTTAACCCGGAGGGTTAGATACACAAGCTCCACTGAAAAGGCAAGCAAATACAACCTTGTGACCGGGACTCAAGCAGCTGGTTTGAGTCCACGAGTGTCAGGGCTGGTGTCACTGGTGTTAGTGTCCAGTGGCCCAGGGGGGCTGCCAGACTGCCACATCTCCAGCCATGCCCTCTGCTTCACTGGCACATCCCTCACAGCAAGGGGCAAGGCTGCAGAAGTGGCTGTTTCCACAGTGGAATGAAGCGTAAATGAGAAACTTGCTTTCTGTGTCCATGATCTCCAAGGGCCAAGGTACAGACAGAACACAGACACATCTTAAAATGCATGAAACCCATGATTTGTGGAATAACAAATGAAAGAGATGGCAAAGAAAGGGAGCTTTGACTGCAAAAATTGGAAGATTTTCCTTACTGTATTTGGTGTTATGCTGCCTTGGTGTAGTTCTTTTTTTTTTTTTTTTTCCTTTTTTTTTTCTTTAAGAGAAGTTTATCTGTGAGTTTTAACCTATCATCAGTGGTATTTCCTCAGGGCTTTGTTCGTGCCACTTCCATTCCTTTGCAAAGACTTTAGACAGCTACAAAAAAAAACCTACTTCGTTTAGGGACTATGACCTATTACTCTGTTCAAATGTCTGAATTTTATAATGGGTTGCATATAGAGAGGTGGGAAAATAACAGTAAGGAGACCAGGTCTGCTCATAGAGGGTTGGAGCTGCAATGTTTCATTCATCAAAATTGAGATTGCACAGGCATTAGAGGAGAAGGCAACCAACACAGCATGCGATTGAAAGTAAAAAAATTACAGCAGGTGACACCCCCTCTTCTTCTGCCTCTTCTGTTTGCCTGTCAGGGCTTTTTATTTTTTTGTACTTTTGGCCTAATTAAAATCAAAGAAATCAGAAAAAAACCCAAACCAAAACCCATACATCTAGATATTTTGGAAATGTAACTTCCTACTACATAATTTACAATATTTTAGTACAGATATATCACTTGGCTATTACAGGGTTAATTTTTTATACACTGAAGGTCTCAAACGTCTGGAAAAAAGACAATTCTTATGTCCTTGTTAAATAATTAACGACCATCTATCAGACCCATTAGTGCTTAACACAATGACAGCAGCAATTGTGTCACTTTTATTGCAAACAATCACACATACTCGCAATATTAAGTAAAAAATAAGCATTTCTTTTTAAATCCACATCTAAATAGAGATTGGTTTGTGGTACAATTTGTTTGGATTCCTGACAATGTAACATCTCTTTGGCTTTTAAGACCTGACCATCTTGCACCATCACCTTGCAGATTCAGTATTTCACCAAGCATTCAGAGGTGCCAGTAGGAAGCACCAAGATATTTGAGAGATCTCAGGGTGTGGAGCAGGTAGTTTGGCTGCCAGTAACAGGCTGCAAAGTTCCAAATACGACCGCTCAGAGAAAGAACACCTCTTCTTCAGATTGTGCACTGATATGATGCTCTGTCAGCGACTAAGAAGTGCTGCTGCTTGGAAGCTGCCTCTGCATGTGTGTGTGCAGGTGTCAGCCCTGCTGCTTCTCAAAACCCATCACTGTGAATTGAACTCTCCCATAGAAAAACAAATAATCAGCAATTAAAACAATGCTGCCAGAAAATATAAAATTGGAGGTGCTGGATATACCTGCCTACACCAGTCACTAATTTCAGAGAACAAACTTAATTCTCTTAGCTCTTTGCACAAGATCAATAATTAGAACACAGTGAGCCACCGTGAATTGCTTTCATAGTTTCTGTTGATGTGCTCAGTCCCCAGCAGCCACAAGAACATGCTGTTTACATTGTGTGGGATTTACATCAATAACAAACCTGGCATTTCACAAAAAGACAAACAGAAACACCTTTTTCTTTTTTTTTCCTTTTTGTTTTTTTAAATTTCTGTCAAGCTTTATATCTTCAAAGGTCTGTACTAGTTAATTCTACCCACCGTTGCCAGGAAATAGGTTGGAAAAAAGCCTTTGGAGTACATGCTATAGCTAGGAAAACCTGGGAAATTGAGATTAAAGCCAACATTTTCAAAGGCGGTCTCTGATTTTGAGATTATCGTTTTAGCAGAGAAATCTGGAGGCCAGACATTCAGTCGCACGGTGCCAGGCAGACCCTACTCTGCTCACACCAGCCTCAGAACTTCTGAAAATCAGGACAGGAATTTCAATGCTCAAAATATACAGCTATGGAAATACACAACTATGGAAATCTACTCATAAACAATTTTCCCTAAACTCACAAAATCAGTCCCAGTTTTCAAGCCAGCTAAAATGCACTGCTGCTTAGGTTATGCCCCTTTAGGAAGCCTCAGGACTGGGCAGGGGTCGCTTCACCACGGGTTGTCACTGTTATCCCCATGCTGCTCCACCTGTACCTGCTGCACAACACTCAGTGCAGAATTAGATATTTCGCTATCTAACTTAAAACCAGCCCACATCTAAACACATACGCAGATCAAACACAATATAGTTTTTCAATTGTAAATCAGCCCTCGAACCTATTTAGCATGGAGGTGAAATCAGTGGTGTCAGTCGTGTAACTATTTAAGAAAAAGGGAATTCACTAAATAGATGGCAATGTACTTTTTAGGAAGGACAGGCCAGGAAGGTGAGGTGGTGGAGTTGCTCTTTATGTGAGGGAGCAACTGAAATGTATCAAGCTTTCCTTAGGGGTGGATGCAGAACAAGAACAAGTTGAGAGTTTATGGGTGAAGATTAAGGGGCAGGCCAGCATGGGAGACACTGCTGTGGGTGTTTACTACAGGTCACCTGATCTGGATTGATGAGGTGTTCCACAGACAGCTGGAGATAGCCTTATGATCACAGGCCCTGGTTCTCATGGGGGGCTTCAATCACCCTCACCCTAATACCTGCTGGAAAGACAACACAGCTAAGTATACACAATGCAGGAAATACCTGCAGAGCATTGATGGTAACTTTTTGGTGCAGGTGGCAGAAGAGCCAATGAGGCAAGGTGTGCTGCTAGACCTTGTACTAACAAACAAAGGACTGGTTGGGAGTGTGAAGACTGGGGGCAGCTGTGGCTGCAGTGACCATGAGATGGTGGAGTTCAGGATCCGGCATGGAAGAATCAAGACAATAGGTACAATGGCAACCCTGGACTTCAGGAGAGCTAACCTTGGCCTCTTCAAGGACCTGCTTGGAGTGCTAGAAGGTAGGGGGGTCCAAGACAGCTGGCTGATATTCAATATCAGTTCCTCCAAAGTCAAGATAAGTCTCTCTCCATGAGTAAGAAATCAAGCAAAGGGGTCAGGAGACCTGCATGGATGAGCAAGGAGCTTCTGGCAAAACCCAAACAGAAGAAGGAAGCTCATGAGATGTGGTAAAAGGGACAGGCCACTTGGGAGGAATACAGGAACATGCAGGGAGGTGACAAGGAAGCCTGAGGTCTGGCTGGAATTAAATCTGGTGAGGAAGGTCAAGGACAACAAGAAGGGCTTCTTCAAGCACATCGGTTGGAAAAGAATGACCAGGGAAAGTGTGGGCCCACTGCTAAATAAAGTGGGTACCTTGGTGATGAAGGACACAGGGAAGGTGGCTACTGAATGTCTTCTTTGCTTCAGTCTTTACTGCCACGGCTGGCCTTCAGGTTTCCCAGACCCTGGAGGCAAGAGAGGAAGTCTGGAAAATGCAAGACTTTCTCCTGGTTGAGGAGGATCTGAGATTAGAGATTAGACATTAGAGCAGGGGTCCTCAAACTTTTTAACCAGGGGGCCGGCGCGCAGATGCAGTGGCAGGCAGCCATCTGCGGCTGCTTGGTTTCCCCCCCCAACCCCCGGCGGAGGGGTGCGGGGGGGTTCTGTAAATACCGGGGGCCGGATTGAGGACCCTGGGGGACTGTATCCAGCCCATGGGCCATAGTTTAAGGACCCCTGCATTAGAGATCACAAGCAAATTTGACACCCACAGATCCATGGGCCCTGATGGGATGTACCCCCAAGTGCTGAGGGAGCTGGCAGATGTTACTGCTAAGCCACTCTCCACCATCTTTGAAAGGTCATGGAGAACAGGAGAGGTGCCTGAGGACTGGAGGAAAGCCAATATCACTCCAGTCTTCAAAAAGGGCAAGAAGGAAAACCCAGGAAAACCCTGGTCAGCCTCACCCATCCCTGGAAAGGTGATGGAACAGCTCATCGTGGAGGTCCTCTCTAAGCATGTGGAGGAAAAGATTATCAGGAACAGTCAGCATGGATTCACCCATGCCTGGCCAACTTAATGGCCTTCTGTGATGGAACGACTGACTGGGTAGGCAAGGGGAGAGCGGTGGATATTGTCTGCCTTAACCTCAGCAAGAGCTTTTGACACTGTCTCCCATCACATCCCATAGGTAAGCTGAGGCAGTGTGGGTTAGATGGGTGGGCAGTGAGGCAGGCTGGGGACTGGCTGGTGGCAGAGCCCAGAGGGTTGTGATCAGTGGCGCAGTGTCGGCCTGGAGGCCTGCAGCCAGCGTGTGCCCCAGGGGGCAGTTTGTCCGCGGCCTGGATGAAGGGACAGAGTGCACCCTCCGCACGTTTGCTGGTGATACAGAACTGGGAGCAGTGGCTGACGCACCAGCAGGCTGCGGTGCCATTCAGCGAGACCTGGACAGGCTGGAGAGCTGGGCAGAGAGGAACCCAATGAAGTTCCACAAAGGCCAGTGTAAGGTCCTGCCCGTGGGGAAGAACAACCCCGCACACCCGTACAGGCTGGGGGCTGACCTGCTGGAAGGCAGCTCTGTGGAGACGGACCCGGGAGTTCTGGTGGACAGCAAGTTGCCCCTGGGCCAGCAGTGTGCCCTGGTGGCCAGCAGGCCAGTGGGTTCCTGGGGTGCATTAGGAGGAGCGTGGCTGGCAGGTCAAGGGAGGTGATCCTGCCCCTCTGCTCTGCCCTGGTGAGGCTGCACTGGGAGTGCTGTGTCCAGTTCTGGGCTCCCCAGTTCAAGAGAGACAGGGAACTACTGGAGAAGGCTCAGCGGAGGGCTACAAAGTTGATGAGGGGACTGGAGCACCTCCCTTATGAGGAAAGGCTGAGAGAGCTGGGCCTGTTTGGCCTGGAGGAGAGAAGATGAAGAGGGGATATTATCAATGCATACAAATATCTTAAGGGCAGGTGTCAGGAGGATGTGGCCAGGCTCTTTTCAGTGGTGCCCAGTGACAGGAAAAAGGACAACAGGCACAAACTGCAACACAGGAGGTTCCACCTGAATATGAGGAAAAACTTCTTCACCTTGAGGGTGACAGAACCCTGGCACAGGCTGCCCAGGGAGGCTGTGGGGTCTCCTTCTCTGGAGACATTCACAACCTGCCTGGCTGCAACTCGGTGCAACCTGCTTTAACAGGGGGTTGGACTAGATGATTTTCAGATGTCTCTTCCAACCCCAACCATTCTGTGATTCTGTGAAATGAGTTTGGAGGATAAAATCTGCAAGTAGGAGAACATACAGAGGAATTGAACAGAGCAAGAAAAATGGTCCGAACTTAGTCTGGGAAGACCTGGACAAATAGGAGGAGTGGGCATGGGACAAAGTTGTGTGATGATACTACAGAAATTCAGAGAAGAAGCAGTACAGATATTCAAGGGGCTCAGCCATATGAATTGGAAGGAAAGTTCATAAGGGCTGAGACACTGCAGGTGAAATGCACTGGTCTAAAAATGTTGTGAATAGAAACCTCTCCTCTCATATATTCAGTGAGGTGCTAGGGTTTGTTTGCAGAGCTTCTGGGAAGTTTTATGACTGCAGAATGGTTTTTTTCCATTATTAAAAGTGTACCTGGATCAGCTAAACTTATAGGATGGGCCTGAGGGCATCCCACTTCTCAAGTCTGGACGTACTGTGGCTTTGCCTCATTTCTACGACACGAGGGAGAGGCTTCTTTTCTAAGGAAAAGGAAAGGAAAAGCTAATACCCAATCTTCCTGCCACTCCTCCCTTTTTAAAAATCACTCTCTCAGCATGTTCTGGGTGATCCCATCAGAGATACTGACCCCAGGACAGAAAGGTCAGCAGATAACATAAACCTCCCTTCTTTGCTGGTCCTCTTCCCAAGCTGTGGACCTTCCTAGATCTGGGAAGTGAAAGGGTATGTTCACAGTGCAATTAAGTTGCCACAGACGTTTTTCAGCCTGTGACTGTAAAGTAGGCAGAATTCTATATCAACTACTGTTTCAGAGCTCTGAAGTGAGCAGCCTATTTGCTCATGATGATATCCAGGGGAGTACCATCTGCCCCCGGCCTCAGCTGATCAATTTGTGTTAGAAAAACTATTTCAGACACAGAAATTAAGTAAATGGAGTCATGCTTACAAAGAAAAGGGGGAGAAAAAGCCCCCCTGCTTTGTTTTTCTAACCTATCACTGCCCTCAGAATGCTATTGCAGGTATTTCCTTATTTTCTCTTATCAATAATAACAAAGATGGGCAATACCTGAGAAAAAAGAATTATCCCCTCTCTACCCACACAGTGTCTGTCTCTTGCCTGACACGTCTCAGGCTTACGACGCGTACAACACCCACAGTCTGCATACCTTTTACCAAAGAGCTATCTGGTGCCTCAGCTTGTGTATCTATTAAACGTAAGACTGACTCAAACCTAATTTACAGTGGGTTACAAAGTAAAGGTAAAATTCTGAAATACTACACTGCTTGGAAAACTGATACAAAAATAAAAATATTCAGAGTCCTCATTGGGGGATAAGAATTAATGTTTTAATTACTTAGCTCCGTGTGTTTGATAAAAGATGTACCTGCTTTTAAAACTGAAGGTCAGTCGTTCTCTTTGGTTAAACTACACAGCTACCCCTGGCCAGAGATTACACCAAGTAACAAACCAGTAAATACATGACATGGTGTTCTGGGTGTTCATATCAGTGCAATTCCATGCTCACTAGCACCTAGAAACGATTGCCAACATGTAGAGTGAGCATTGCCTCCTTGGCATACATCAGCTTTCAGGGGGAATCAGTAAGAGAGGGAGAGGCAGGAAAAAGCAAGGACTGTGTCTAGATGCAGGGGGGTTCTTCATGTAAGAGAAAGGAAGAAAATGAGCAAAGACTAGCAGTACAACATAGGTAGTGAAAATATAAATCTTGCCTGATTCACTTACAGTAGTTCCCCTGGACTTTTTAAGGTGCCTCAGAGCATGGGCTTCAAAGGCCCTTAAATAAATTAAAGCCCTGAGTTTAGCATAAACAACTCACACCGAGAAGACACTACAGGGATGTCATTAAAGGTAATTTCTCCAGGACCAGCCTGGCTCCTGCTGAGGATGCAGGCGTGAGGGAAGCAGGGGGATGATGCTGGGGCAGGAAGCAGACTCTTTCCCTGGTACCCTCCCAGGGGGTGCACAGACAGACCCCAGATTTTGGGGGATGCACACTCAGACCCTGGATTTTGGGGTCTGCTTGGAAATTGCCACAGCGTATGGCAGCTGTAAGTATCGACCTGAGCCTCACAGGGTAAACCACCGAGCCACAACGGACTTTCAACTTCATTTGCTTTCATATTCTTCCAGGCAAGCCCAGCAGCCAGGGTGCGCAGGCGAAGGAAGCTGCTCCTGGCTGGGACACGGCTCAATTTATGAATATTAAAACAGTCTCTCTCCCTTTACTGAAACTCAGCAGAAGCCAGGCTTTCATTATCTTGGCCATTTCTTTATTATGCTTTTATTAGATTTTGCTTCTAAAATCATGTCCTTGAGCAATTTAGTATTTACATCTTTTTAACTTACGGGGAGTATTTTTGCTCATATGTCACTGCTTGTTGACATGTCAGGGTAAAACCTTCTGTATGTATCGCCAAAGTTAAAAGTAAATAAATTACCTCTTGTATTTCATGAATCATATTTTTCTTTCCTGATAATTCACTGCTTCAAAAGGAAAACAGAAGCAGTAAATGAACAAAAAGGCAGAAATTACGTGCTTACGTGCTCTTAAATGAAATGCTAAACATCATGCAAAAATTACAATATTAGCATGAACTTCTTTGTTTTAATGGCATGAACATTTTTCTGACTTGCTGAAACCTCTACCTGGAGTCAGACCTCAGGGCCAATGAGCAGAATGGCAAATAGACACTGAGTAAAAGTACCCTTGAATAATTTATAATCATCAATGTTTTGTCTAAATATAATATTTATGACTCTCATTTATGAAATTACCTAATGAAACAGAAAATGTTATGAGGTATAATTTATTATATTAAAAAGAAAATCAGGAACATTCAATTACTGGTATGGATAATCTCAGCTGAATTGAAACCTTATTGCTGGGCACTCTAACTCTTTCTAAGGCTCAGAAGCTGCAGATACATTGCTTATAGAACAACTGTTCTTCATGAAGAACAGAGAGGCCCTACAGCACCCAGGAGAGTGCTTGTTATATTTATTTTACGTGGAATAAACCAGCAGTCTTCAAAAATCTCCATCGCCTTGGATAACAAAGCCCCAACCTGCAAACACTTAAAAATATTAATAACCCTAATTACTATACCCGACACTAGAGGGACACTCATATATTTAAACTAAAATATATAAATAACTGTAATAAATAACATCATTATTTGAAGATAGGTACTCTGTGAAGAATTCCAGGTATTTATCAATGCAGGTTCCTGTAAGTAGATATGGAGATGACTTCATCTATACCTGCCATGAATAAAGACACAGTTGAAAACTGTCAAAACACATAAATCTATAATCTAGAGACTGGAAACCTAATCTAAGGCAAAATGCCTGGATTAGGATACTTTTCTCTCCTATGCTTTCATAGCCAAGATATTTATTCCAAAGTGATAACTGCTTTCACAAAATACTACTCTGCATGAGTAAGTTAGCTGCACGTGATGTGAGTGACGGTGAAGGGAACTAGGTCAGCTGTGCCATTAAAAAAAAAAGATATATTACAGCAGCCAAAACCAGAACACAAATAATAAAGTTTTAAAGAGGTCTTGGGGATTTTTATAATGTTAAAAGTTCCTTCCTATTGTTCCATTAAATTTGTATTTTATTCTGTGTTTCTATTTTCCTCATACTACAAGTAGATCCAACATTTTTCTTGTGAAGAGCCATATCCCCATTTCCTCAATGGCAAAAGATCTTACATTTGATTTATTACAGAGCAAGTGTTATCATCTAATTCAGTAAATCAATACATTTAAACGTCTATTCTGGCAAAGCAATGAGCCCTTTTCCAATACTAAAAGTTACATATCTCCTCAAATAGAGTCCCTTGCTAAAACATGTCCCTCTACTGTGTCTCTCTTCTCTATTGCTGATACCAGGTTCAGCATCACTGCCCTGTCTTCCTCAGCTCATCTGACATCTGAATTAGATGAGGTTCTTCCTCCAGCTACGCGGATGTGCTTTGCTTCTCATCTATCTACCCTAAAAACCCACTGAGAGATAGTTTGGGTTTGGATACAGTTTATTATGATACGAATCCAAATATATGAGATAGCCCATGAGACCAAAACTACAAGACACCAGGCAGTAACCTCAATACACGATTGATTTTAAGTTCCAGTTCATGAAACCGATTTACAAGTGCTCATTGAAAGGTATATGAAACTTCTGACACGGAACAGGCAGCAACTAACCCACCAACCCACAAAACTCTTTGCTGTTGTAGCATTAAGTGTTTCAGATCCCCTGAGTGACGCTCTCCTTGGATTTTGTATGCCTCAGCAATTAAACACACCAGTGATACAAAAAGGCGGTCAGAGATAATGTATTAATGGGAGATAGCGATGCTGTTACTTCTAGCTCAGAACAAGGTACTCAACCGTAAAAGGTAAGTCCAGGTTTCACTGAACAAATTATAAGCACCGCACTGTTACTCAGCCATTTGGTTCCCCTTCTTCCAAATGTGAACATCCAAACCCATGATGATCTCTTCCTCTAGATGAGCACAGAATAACATTTAATTAATCATAAAAAATATTGAGATCTTTTATATTTTCTCTATCATTTTTAATCTTATTAATTTATGGCAGGTTTCAAGTATCTCTCTACAAGTAAAGGGAGAAAATTACGAAATGAATCTTTTTTTTGTAATCACAAGGTTAAAGACACGAGTTTGAAGAAAACCAGCATAGTAACCATGCGTTCACTCACAGGCTCACTGACCTTTTATTTACCCAGACCCCTCATCTATAGTGTTACTACTGAGCCAGGCTGAGCAGACAGTTGGATGACCCCACCAGGGAAGAACCAGTGTAAGTCTTGTGGCAGAGCAGTTTCATGAACAAGCCTGAAACACCCACAGCTACACAGTGCAAATACATACTGAGGACTCAACAAGAACTGCATTTTTGTCATTACCAATAATCTTTCTTAACAGAAGAAGATGAATGCCATTAGCACCAAGGATTAACACAATGCAGGACCATAAGTCCCAACCGTTTATTTAATCCTATAGCAGAAATTGGTATTAACACTCTCTGGAATTTTACTGATAAGTAAATGAGACCCGAATACACAGAGAGGTGATGAGAAAAGCCTTTGGAAAGGTGAGCTGAATTATTTTATTGCAAAGTATTGCTAAGAGCTACTTGTTCAGAAGAGCCCAGCAAGAGTTGGGGCTGTGTGGAGCCGGAAGAAGAAGAAGAAGGATGAAGGTATGTCCTCTCCCAATCAACCTTTCATGTTTACTACAGCCACAGGAGTAAGAGCGAAATAATGGATTTCCCCATTCTTCTCTGGAGGGAAAGGGGACTCAGCTGTGATTTCCAGAAGTGGAGGCAGGTAAGAGTGGTCTCGTTGCTTGCATCAGGCCATTGGCTGTATGTTGGGCTACTGCACGAGACTCAGGACTTGTGGGGCTCTGCTTGGGCTTGCCCTTGCGTGCCTGGGGCTTTGCTAGAGCTTGTTAACCCATAGAAGCAACTGCCACAGACTCCCAGAATAACTCAGGTCAAAAGAAACCTCAGAAGGTCCTATCTCCTGCTCAAAGCAGGGTCAGCTACAAGAGAAGGCTGCTCAGGACTTTTTCTGGCATTAGTTTACCTTCTACGTTGGCGGCAAGCAATTACCAGAGAATTTCAACTCTCCTTTAATTAAAAGTTTTCATTTCCACAGCTGTTAAAAAGACTCTGAACAGGAAGGCATATAGTGCTTGGAAGGCAAGAGAAAATTAAATTAAACTTGTTATTTTCTATCTGTTTTCAGATGTCCTAATTTTTAAATCAATGCTTTCCAATGACTTGGGAGGAACAGGGCAGTACTATACCAGCAACAAAGTGGTTATGCTTTAACAGGTTTCTAAGGCACTTCCAACTCAGGACATATTTAAATTGGCTTTTATCAGATGATAGTTACTGTACTACAAACACAAACTCTTTAAATTTCAAGCTTCACTTTAAAATGTAAAATTTCCTCCAACTTCAGTAACCCTTATAATTACTTATTTTAGTGG
Organism: Falco peregrinus; assembly: GCF_023634155.1. Classification (NCBI taxonomy): domain Eukaryota; kingdom Metazoa; phylum Chordata; class Aves; order Falconiformes; family Falconidae; genus Falco; species Falco peregrinus. The sequence continues at coordinate 63,467,820 of NC_073724.1, read as the reverse complement.
CAATCCATACACTCTAAATGTCTGCAGACATGTCTTCAGTCTACATCTGAAGAAAAAGAGAAGCTAAATTCACAGCCAAAAAAAGACATGTCACCACTTTCTGTTCACATTGTTTTCCAAATTAATTTCACAGCTTCAGAAATAAATTATTACTTTTAAAATGTTTAGTTAGTGGAAAGAATAGTAAACAATTAATTTTCTCTACATGGCGCTTAGTTTTGATTTGCAACAAACCTTTCAGTATATCAGCCTTAAGACTCCTATGCACCGTATTGTTAATACCCTATATAGTACCATAAGAAATAGAGACAGAATTAACCTACTGTTCCACTTCTAATCACTTTCCACTTTTAAAACAACACATGGCTGAGGCTGAAAACATTTCTGAGAATTCTGTTTGTTTAGCAAAATTTAATAGCAGCTTAAATTACTCTTTCCTTTAAATTCTGTTGAGATTACGCTTAAATATATCAGTAGTATTCTAATGTATTTCAATCAAAAAGGCTTAACACCAAGGCAAGTTTTTGTGTTATATGTTATTAGCTGCTTTGCAGAACTGAGCAAATGCTGCTGTTCCCTTCTTCCTGCAGGAACACAAGCAAAGGCAGATCCTGAGATTAACAACCCTGTGACAAGTAAAAGCAAAGGCATATTTGCATCTTCTAAAATACCCACTCAGGTAAAGCCCTCTCACCCTGCCTAACACCCTTCTCTTATTTACTCTTTCTGCTGCACCACTCTTGGCTCTTCTAAGCACCTGCACCACTTCCCTACCTGTGCTCATCAAATTCCTTTGTGTCACTTCCAGTGTTCTGCACTCTCCAGGTCTGGGTGAGGGCACCAGCTGGCCCCAGGGCTAGCGAGAGACACACAGCCTCCAAAAGCGCCGGTGCCTCATGTGCCCTGGTTTCACGAGCTACGTGAAAATCTGCTTCACCTCAGGGGGAGCATTAGCTTTCACCCACTTTTAGTCAGCAGTATAAACATAGCCCTAGCTATGTTGCAGATTTCCATGGTTTTCAGAAAAATGTCTTTATTATTGAATAACAGTTTTTTACCTATAGCAATACTAAACAATAAAATGGATGGGAAAACACAGACTTCTTGCCTGTCCATCGCTTCATCCAGACAGTAGAAAATAAATAGAAACAACAGGACAGAAAAGTGAGGGACCCTTCCCAACATCTTTTCCACAGCCAAAAAACTAGACATTTACTGCAATAATTTGGAGCCTGGGATATGAAGCCTGTCAAGGATTTTGCAGCATATGTGCAAGCATTTCCAGTAGATAGACAAAGAAGCTTTGTAATGACTTACAGTCAGAGACCAGGACTGTTGCCAATCTTTATTATAATGTTTCAGTGCAGAAAAATAACTGTTTTGGAGACAATCACCCCACAACACTTAAGAGCAGATTTAGCTACCAAAAAAACCCCAAAACCCTAAACCAGGACAAACTGGTAAAGTTGTTTTTCTGGAAGTGTGGGAGGGAGCAAATGAACATCTTTTTGTGGAGCACATAAGGAGAAAATTCTCAAATCAGAGCCAAACCAGAGTGCAGATGTATACAATTTACAGTTAAGGAAATAAAAGAACAGCAGGCTATTGTAAAAATGGAGCCACTCTTAGCCAAAGTACATAAGCAGCACAGTGAGGTTTTTGTCCTGCAAATTTCTGAGCTCTCCCCCCATAACCTATAATGAGTGTAAGTGGATAATACACTGCTAACTCTATAAAGACATAAAATTGGTCTCTTTCTGGAGCTTTTGGACAGTCTCAAAGTGCATTCTACAAGGATAACAACCTTGTGTCTGATTTACAGTGCTAAAGATCATTCAGATCTCACTCTTGGCACACCAGGGTAAATAACTGAAGTGAAAATTATTGCTCAGACCCTCAGAGTCGCAAACGAACCACTGCACTACCCAGCAGGCTTCCTGCTGGTTTTAGTCAAACAATTTCACAAATTCAAAACACAGACTTTGGAAAGGATCGGCATCCTCTCCCTGAAACCTCCATCATGGTGCAGATGAATCTGGCCCTCAGACAAGACGGTGTGCTGAGTGCCCGTGCGGCTGCGTGCCGAGTGATACTTTCGTGGAACTCCTGGAGCAAATGCATCTCATGCTGACACGTTTTGCGAGCTGCCCTATATTCTCAAGAGCGGTCACAAAGTAAAAAAAAATAAATAATCTCGTCGTTTGACTTTTCCTGTGCTAATCTGCGCTACTTGGCCAACCAGTGTGAAACTGAATAGCTGATGGCAATTTTATGTGAAAAAAAATCACCCAAATCTGGGAGTTTGCAGGACCATGGAATCGCTCCAAGAGGCTTTCTGATGAGTCATTATCCAGCTGCCTGAAGCTTTTGGCAGCAAAGACATCAAAAACATATTACGACTGCACAGCTTTCGCTCTGGGTCCTTGCTTCGAATGATTTTTTTTTGCCTCTCTGTACTGCTAACTACATTATTTGCAGGATATTTTTTCATGTACCGCTAACTGTAATCATTGCAGGATATTTATTCACTTAGTATTCTGCTTAAACCACAATATTAGATGGCTGTTGGGTGGCCTTGGATGGTGCTATTCAGTGACAGTGGTTGTAAATGTCACATTTCCTCAGACTACAACTGCATCAGCCAAATTTTCCTGCTTGTTGTTTTTTCCACAGATGCCCTGAGGAAGATTTTCATCCCAGGCAGTGACCTACATTAGGGCAGGCTGGCTGCCACAGCCACGGGAAGCACCTTTTAATGCTGAGCTCCAACTCCAACTGCTGTTTCTCATGTGAAGTCTCTCACACCCTTCCAGTCTTCCAGGAAATAACCAAAGCCTTTAAAAAAAAAAAATATCCACGGGAATTATTCAGAAAATAATTAATTACTTTATACCAGTTGTCACTGAAAAGTGTTCCACTCGTGCCAGAGAGACAAAAAACCCCAAGCAAGGGTACATACACTAATACATGTACATGTCTGTTTAGGGTGTAACTACTATGAGTACACACTCCTCAAACATAGGACATATACTCTACCGTATAGCCAGTAACAACAGATAGGATCTCTTTTGCATAACTTTAGTTATCAAGTCGTCTTATGCAGCGAGTTGAGAGAAAGGTGTACCATCACAGTGTGGCTGGCCCCTTGCAACCTTGGACGTTGAAAATAAGTAGGACTGATTGCCCTCTTAGGGTGTTTCTTCTCTTACACTGGTCATAAAGAACATCTAGGAGACTGATCCCCTGCTAACTGCTGAAGCCCAGAAAAAACCCCAACAACGAAGCCATTGTGTGTGGAAAAAATACTAAATAGTAAATATATGGCCAAGTGTTATGACAGTAAGAGCACGTCCTTTAATAAATTATAAAAATGAATGTTTAACTTCCCTTATTTTGTGTTTAGAAGCACAGGGATCTATACTGCCAGCAATGCAGCAGTACCTAGCAGAGAGATGTCTCTAAAAAATAATGCTGGGTGAGCACCTGAAGACAATTAGCATTGGGGAACCTCAGGGTTTGAAGCGGTATTACTGTTTACTACTCAGCCTCGCCAAATGCACACTGCAATGGAGGAAAAACCAATACTGTTGCTATATGTCAGAATACATTAATTATAAAAAAAAATAATATGTATTTAACTAACAATCATTGGCTTGTGTTCCAAATTGTGTCCATATAGAGGGACCATAGGGTCCATAACCGTAGGGTTTGCACTCAAACCTCATGGATACAGGCCACGCAGCTTCAGTTATAGGATCAGGGCTAATACAGTTTTTAAAAGAGGGGGGTGGGGGGTGGAAAAAGCCAACAAATGACAGTTGTTCGGATTGTAAACGGTGAAGTTTAAAATATGATTGGCTGGTTTTGCTCAGGCAATCTATCTACACCTCCATACTACATCTGTCTCCATAGCAACTGTAGCCTGGGAGGTGTTTCCAAGACTCTAAGAGCAATTAATTTTCCAGAAGATGTAAAACAGTATCCCTATTCTTTTGTAAAGGAGTTAGTTGGAGTGGACCAAGTATTCCAAGAGCCCAAATACAATAGCTAACAAGATGTATTTCCTAGGATCATTTACTCATGGTTATTATGATCGTTATTCAATAACATGCTATATGCATGCAACAGTAAATTTTAGGAAGGTGCGGAAGAAGAATACGCTCAGTCCACAGGGACTGGAAACCTGAGGTGGCCCAAGGCAAATAAGAAGGGCTGAGCAGCAGCTTGGTCACTGCCTGCAGGTGTCTGCTCCCAGCAGGACACACAGTGGCACACAGACTGGAAAAGGTCCATGCTAACAGGTGTCTTCTCACCTTTCCAACCTGTGGCACACAGACTATATAAATAAACCATTAACTGACATAACTAAAAGCTTGCTCCACAATCATACGACATCACTAATGTTTTTGCTTATGTTCAGCAACCAAACAGGAATTCACACCAGTACTTCTGCTCTGGGAGCTGCAGACCACTCTAACATGTCACTGGCTTTAACAGCAAGTAGGACTGCCCCTGCAAAAAGCGGAACAAAACAAATCATCACGTCGCACTGCACAGTATTTCAGAAGCAAACACACACGAGCAAGTGCTTTGAGAGCCATAAGATACTGTGATTTAATCAGAAGACAGTTTCTGTCTGGACAGAGAGTTTATCTTCTAGATAGAAGAGTGAATAACACAATGGTTATAAATTAATTTTAGTGAGTACATTTTAAAGTTCATGTGGTTTTCTAGAGACTGAAATTTAGTGACCAATCCAAATATCTCATGAAAATCCAAGTGCAGAGGTAATTCATTCCTCCTCCTCGGTCCCCTTTCACTGCTGGTGCTCTCCGTGCTACACATGGATGCTTATACGTATTATCAAAACCTGCATGCTCTTCGGCTCTGCCTTGTTCCTGGCTCACAGCCACCTAACTCAGAAACCAGTGCTACCAGTGAAACTTTAGGCAGAACACTGTACTTCTGAAGCATGTGTTTCCTCAATCACATCAGTAAAATACAGAGGGACATGGCAATGTACATAAAACCAACTCATGTGTGTTCTGGAAGAAGAGCAGCTCCTAAAGGTCATGGCAGTGAACAGTCTTGGCAATATCTGAGCTGGCATCAACAGAAGCAACTGCTGCTTTTTCCTCAAACTGCCTCTCCTCATCCTTAATCCGACTGCAGTCTTCCTGCAAGCAGTATTTTCTCCTGACACCTCATCATCATCTTATTTCATTGCTTTCATCACTAGAAACTCCTTCTCCCTTCCTGCCCTGTAGTTTTCAGAGTCAACCACTTGAGGAAATTCTGATTATCATCATTTACTCTTCACAAACCCTGGTAATCTGGTCCTAGATCTATCATAGTGTTTTGCTAGTGCTAATCCCTCAGTTGGTATTCATTTACCCTTTTAATCTCTTTGGGCATGCAGTTACCACCATACACTTACTACTTGTACCACTATCACCAATCTTTTCTTAAATGTTATTTTATAAATGTGAAAACATTGCCAAGGTCACAGTAATAGCAAGTGTAAGAAGCAGACAGATGGGACTGCATTGAAGCAGCAATCAAGAAGCCCACTTAAATTGATTATTTATGTTAGAAAAATATTCCTGTTCACCTCAGCCTTTCATTAAGGAGGGATGAGGTTGGATAAAGGTTTTGAACTTGAGCCTATAGAAAAGCACCTGACTTCGATCCTGGGTCGCTGGAGCTTTCTCAGCTCAGGGCAGCCCAGATATAAAAGTCCTCCTGGTCATGGTGCAAAACTGTCACAGCCATGACACATTCCACGCTAATCAGCGTGGGTTCAGCTGGAAACTGTGTCGTCCCCCCCATTTGAAAATTTAAGGAGCGCGTCCTTGATTAATCCATTATAAGAGATTTGCCCAGGAGCTGAGAAAGCTCCAGCGACCCAGGATCGATGCATAGCAGTGCTATTTGCATTGATACTAGACAAATCACATCTGGTTTGGGTGGTCCCATATATACTGCCCATGGATACTGACCAACAGGGGACAACAGTCTCTTTATACAGCAGTGCAACCTCAAATTATAAAGCCATTTATCTTGATTTAAATAATTTACAGATTGGCATATTGGATTTTCTACAGCTAAAAGCTTTGCTACTTCCGATGTGGCATGCTGGGGAAACACCTCCAGCTCACGTAACCCAAGTGACCTCCAGTTGGCTGAGGAACAGAGGCAAAGGGGAATTTCAGACCCCATTCACTTTCAGCTTATTCATGTACCTTAAAGCAAAACCTAGGGAATCATAGACAAGAGGGACAGAAACTAAAGCAACTAATTTCATCTGTGGGTTACGCATAGGAGGAAGATTGGAGATACTTGCCCAAATAGTTACATGCATGAAAGCAAACTAACCCTCTGCTTGCTTACACTGCAAACCCAAAAATTTTCTGAAACAGGAGAATAAATAATCCACTTAATCTTCAGCCATCTGCAGCCTAACTAAATGTATGGAGTAAAACTTCACGTAATGTGCAAGTTGTCCCTACCTACATATAAAATTCTGTGTGCGTGTGTGTGTGGTCATGGTTGTTGGTGGGTTTTTTTCAGGTGTCATTCAGGATAAGAAGTCCATGAGTTATATCAGTCATGTCTGTGAGCCTGTTGCTTCATTTTTCTACGTGAAGCTCTTAAGAATCCCTAGATCTAATGTCTTGTTAGTAAATGTTTGTTCTAGTTTGATCATGCAATTTCTAGCAAGTGCAAATGTGAACCAATATCTTTTTTGTTAAAGGAATCCCTCAGTCTGTAAACCAGGGTGGATGCTAGCAGCACACAGAAGACAGGCTGTGTTAACACCATCCATTCCCAGTTGATAGGCTACATCATTCTCTCCTTTAACCGACTCTCAGACAACACCCAATTTAACTGTCTAAGCAAGATTAATCCATACCAGAGAAAAACAAGACAGCCTTCCCTTGATGAAGAAGTAAACCAGCAGATTCCCAAACCACAGTGCCAAAAAGCTCTTTTACCAAAGAGGGAAGCCTCTTTCTGGTGATGTGGCCAGTCAGCAAAGGATGTTCCCTGTGATGGAGCTAAAGAACACTATTTAAAACATACTGGGCAGGTACTTCTTGAAGGCATGAGTTATAATAAGGATTACTATAAATGCTGGTGAGTAAAAATAATATTTATTCAGTGCCACTATAGTGAAGTACCATAAGAATAGCCAAGCCACACAGGATTTGAAATATTTCATTATTTTCCAATAACATTGTTTCTCTATTACGTATTATAATCTATCTTATAGCTGATTGTGTAAAAACAGTCCATATTTTCAGAAAAAAAGCAAACATAAAAAACCCCCGGAGGAATATTACAGGAAATTGTTATAGTGTAAAAGTGTATAGTTACTGACAATATTGGAAACTGGGATGAGGATAAAAATATATGGCCAAGATTCCCACAAGTGACTAGAAATACAAACGTCCAGACTCAAGTGTGATGCTTCAATGAACCATCTGTAACTGGCAGCCTGAACACTGCCCATGGTGCTCGTCTTTGGCTACAGCAGCAGACAGGGTGTAGTGGTCTGGAGTAGCAAACACTCTTCATTATTCTCCTTAAATTTAGACACAATGTAGGCTCTGATGTGTCTTGGCACCTGTAGTGGGTAGGCAGTTCATACAGGGACCTGAGCCCTGGCCCCTGTCTCTAGTAATCGCTGTGCAGACTGTTTTAGGTAACATGACAGGTTTGGTATCCACCTCCAGCCCACAGCAATGGGAAAGTGTACATTAATCTAAAGATGCAGTCAGTGAGGAGTAATTACGTTTTCTGTAATCACGTGTTGCTAAGGGAATACCATTTTTGCTAGCAGAGATTACAGAGGCAGGAGTGGGTTATTTCTGCTTTCTGCGGAGCAGTTTCACCTGCTGGAGCCATGTACACTGTGACAGGCTGTGGTGCATAAACACGAACACATATTTTAAGAAGATGCATTGACAGAGGCCTCTTTCCCCTCCTTAGTTCAGATTTCCAGCTACAGGCCTCTGCATTTAATAGCTGTCAGAGTTAAAGCTGGTTTTTTTACTTAGATCACCTGAGAGTTGCCTGTGGAAAGCGGGAAGGGGCTTTACAGTATAATCAGCAAACGGAAAACAGTATCAGTAAATGGAAATATTAGGAAGAAAGTGGTTTTTTAATGGATTATCAGCTTTTCCACTTTGCATATATCTTAAGTATTATATAGCATATAAGCTTTTCAGGAATGCTTTCCTACTATGTACATATACCTATGTACACAAAAGTTATGTTTTCCTTGCATTGATTTTAATTTCAGTACAGCACTGTCAAAGCAAACTACTTATTTAAAACAGTTTGATAATTTAACATCTTTAAAAAAAAAATAAATTCCCCATAGCTCAGTGGCAATTCAGAAGACTGGCAGGAAAACTTACAGCTCCTGTGCCCCTACAAACCCTGCACTCAACAGAAGAGCTGAATGAGGACTTGAAGTATGTGAGTTTGGAGACTTTCTAAAGAACAGTTTAGCTTAACCTAACCTAAATGTTGTCCAGCTGCTCTAGGGTCCACTGTACCTCATGGTAGTTTCTCCCAAAGCCACTCTGGTCCAGTGACAAAAATGAGTGGCAAGCAGCTGAATCCCAGCACGATGCCAGTAAGCATTCCTCTCAAGCGGAGAAACACCCAGTTAAATACAGATAAACTTCATTTGCAGGCTCTGTTTGTCATTAGAGCAGGGCAAAAGAGCTTGAGTAGGAGCCAATAATAATTTTTCTGTAAGTGTAATGTCCTGAAACTATTTGGAATAAATGACATTATCACAGCAGTGAGAAGACTGGGACATGCAGTCACTTCCACTCTTTTTTCAGAGCAATGACTTTGTCTTCCTTCATCCCTCTCACAAACACAATGTAAGCCAATTAACACTCTATCTAACCCTTATCAGCACCTTCTTCAAATGAGTTCTGCAAAGGAAATGAGAAAGCATGTTCAGCTGTCTGTAATGAGGAAGTTAAATAGCAGAGAGTATTTTTCTATTATTAGTGGGAAGTAATTGATAGTTTTAAAAGGCTATTTCTCTCCAGATACTTGCAGGTATGTTCACTGATGAGAAGCATTTGTGCAAACACATACATGCCCATTTCTACAGAAATAGAAAAATGGTGCTCATGGGCTACTCTGCATTAATGAATATACTGTATTTTTAAGCATAAGCATAATGCTCTTCCCTTAATTTGTAAGTGCTCCAAAGGATGCACCCAGAAAAAGCCCCCAAATTAGCTCTATATTAGAATTATCAAACGTATGCTGTCCAGAAATAGGGCCTTTGGGAGGAAGCTTTACCACTACTATCCAAATTTCTGCTGTCCTAAGCCTTAGAAATTAACAAAGTATGCACTGCAGGGAAACAAGACTACCAAAATCTGAATGAAACTACAAATTTTGTGCTTAGAAATCTCTTTACCACCAGAAATTAAGCCTATTGCAGCTGCTTCCCAGTACTGTTTTCCTCGTGCATTCTAACATCTATCAGGAGCCTAACTGCCTCTTTGAAAACTTTTTGTAGACATCCACAAATTTTGAGAAGCACCTGTCCTGTGGGTGCAGATGTACCCTGCTCTTCTCAACACTGCTACAAAGAAGGAGGTGGGTTTAAACCCAAAAGGACCAAAAAAAGCCATATTTATGGTTGTGGGCAAGCTTTCCAGCTGCAAATGATGAGGGATGCTGGTGATCCCACAGATAAATTTGTAAAGAACGAGCCTGACTCTGCTATGCTCAAGTCCTCAAACAGAAGACAGACCAGATCTCAAGATGCAGATACAAGCTCTTTCAATTACTACTTTCATATAGTGTCAGTGGAGGGAAATGAGTGCTTAAGTGCACTGGACCCGTACTCCAGTGGCCTTTTTTTGCTTTCTTTGCGGAACTAAAAGAAACTATTTTAGATCTGAATTTACCCCTTGCCATCCCAGGGTTTGCTATCAAGAATTTAAGTACATCCACACTTCTGACAGGCGCTGTGTATCTCACCTTGCAATCAAAATCCCTTAACAATGATCAGTTTTAAGTTCTGCTCCATTTCACAAAAATTACCTCTACTCTAATCCTTCCAATTCTATTTTCAGGGAAGACCCTTTTTCTTTTTAAACTGTAATGAAAATTTCTAGGCAGTTTTCAAGGAGTTTGCTGTGTTTGATGGCCCAGGTTTCATCATTTGGTTAGAACGACACTGTATTTTTTAAGGGCTTTTGTTTACCTGAACTTATTTCACTGCCCAGAAGAATCAGCAGAAGCAGGGTCTGACTGGTTTTCTGGGTAAGGGGGAGTGCTCCAGCCCACCCGGGGCACCCAGGCTGCTGCCCACCCAATGTACCTCCTTCAAGTGACACAGAGGGCTGCTTGCAAAGCTGCTCTGTTGTGGAGGGCTTGAGAAGTCTTCAACACCTTCGCAGAAATTAGGAAAAAAAACATCTTTAGATATCTCTTGAAGCAGAGCTCTAGGTGTTACCTAGCTAAACACCCTTCACTGTAAAGTTTTTGTTAACTGACTTTGAGGTTTGCAACAACATTTCATAGGTACCCTTGTTTCCAAAGGTGCATTTTCAGGCTAGCATCTCCAGCTGATTTCACTCTGCACTTTCAGCCATAGTTTTGCTTCAGCAGTGATGGGTTTTAAATATTTAAGGCACATTACTGTTGTGACTCTAGAATTGCAGCAAGATTTCAAAGGAGAAATTATTTTTGTCTTGGAGAAATGAAAGAGACAAATCTGGAAAATGTAAAACGTTCAATTGCCTCTTGGCTTTGAATACAAAAATTAAAAATCGCCTGTAAATACAAAAATTTAAAATTGCCTGTAATCAGAAATTACATATTTCCATCTATAAATTTGTGCTGTTGAACAGTAACTTTTCTTCTGTCTTCCACAGTAAAAGGAAAACCCTCAGGTACTGAGGATACTGTTAAAGAAAGCATATATCACTATGCTAACCAACTGTGATGCTTGCTGACAGGAAGAGTAAGCACAGTACTCAATATGCATGAAAGGAAAGATACCTATTCTACCTGGAATAATGTTATCTCCAACTGAACTGAATGGTGAACTGTCATTCTTTTATTTTATTCAAACTATTCAAATAATAAATCTTGGAGGATTCTGCAACACCATATTAATGCCCACTTGACAATTTTTTTCACCATTGTCTGGAAACCATTGTGGCTCTCTTTTCTTTCAACACTCAAAAGTGCCTCAAAAATATTATAAGAAATCTGAGAAACGTTCATCTTGATTAAATGAGGGGCTCTACAGATGACACTGAAATCTGTGGATGGCCAGGAGGTGAATTACAAAAACTAAAAATAAAAATAAAAAAAATACTAAAAAAAATACACACAAACATTAAAAACATTAACATCCTCTCCAAAAATTACTGTCCAAAGTGCGAGCTTTCAGTCTCAAGCAGGATATACAGATGTTACAGCTGAAGAAGCTGGAAGACCTCTTAGGTACCTTTACCCCATTTGTTACCCTCTCCAGAATACCATTTCCATCACTTGAAGATACAGTGAAGGGAACAGAAGTCTGTTTACTCATTAGACTTCCTGGATAATGAGCAAATGAACATGTATTTCCTAAGTGTTTATTTGACCTTCTGTATTCAGAGTTTGAAGCACATGGAGCCCGTGTGTGTACCTTCACCTGTAGGCTCTTGCTTCACTTTCAGATATCAGGGGTTACTAAGTGAAGCTGAAACCTCCAGCATGCTTCAAACACCACTGATTTGCAGTTGTAGGTCTATAATTAAAAGCCATATTTGACATCTGAATTTAACTGACACCCATATATATTATATATATATATGGCTTCAGGCCAGTCTCCACTGCTGTTGTGGTTTGTATAACATTAATTGAAATGCTTCCCTTGAAGGGAAACTTTCTGACAGCTAAGTGAGTAAACAGCTTGGATTCCAGTTCCCTTCAATCACTCTACTGATGTGATACAGTAGGAAGTGATTTTAAATCTGAACTGTCACTAAAGATCAAACCTCAAGGTTAAAAATAAGAAGGAAACAGATATCTGAAGCTTTTCTGCATGACAAAAAAAAAAAAAAAAAAAAAAAAAAAGGTTCTCACCGAACTGTGTTTTAGTTATCCCAACTTTGAAACAGGCCATACCCTACAGAGATACAAAAGAGTCAGGAAAACCCAGTTAAATAGACTGGGGTAACATTAAAAAAAAAAAACCTGAAAAACACCCTTACTACCAAACATGTTTATTAAATTATGACATGTGCAAGAAATGCTGGTTGAATCTGCTGTAGATTTGGACAAGAGAGTTTTGGTATAAATCAGAATTGCATAGATATATTGAAATCCAGTGACTGTTTTCATAGTTGTTAACTAAGGACAATTCACAAGATAATTTCCTGGTGCATCAACAGCCTTTTGCTTTTCACTGCTTTCACTTTTTACTAAGCAAGTAGAGAAAAGAATTGGTTGAAATGTCTGGCTGCATTAAAAAATCCCCGATAAAATCCCTATGTTAGGTCACTTGAAGCCCTGCAGTTTTCACTCTGCCCACAGTAGCCCAGAACATCCCACCAGTCAGGATGTAGTCCTGACTCCACCAGGGAAGCCAATGCCTCCCCAGTCCCTGGAGGAGGAATTATGGACAAGATTATGTGGACACAGAGAACAGCTTTTAGGGGTACAAAGGTTTCAGAATGTTTCAGAAATGTTACAATAGACACTGGGCTGCTCAGCGTGCTTTGGTGCTGTTTCAAGAGCAAGCAATGCAATAAGCCATTTTGTATAGCACCCCTAAAATGATCTTCTCATCATGCAAGAACGATGGATGAAATTATTTGCCTGCAGAGTAACACACAGTACTGTTCCCCATGTGTAGATCATCGTTCTAGCCTTTTGTTAACAAGCTGTTCACATAAAAAACTAAAACTCCTGTGCTTCAAAATACAAAGGATTTATTTTACAGAGTTGAAGGAAATATATGACTGTAGCTGTTACAGTGAAGCTATCAGAAACCAGATTATCTTTAGTTAGTTTTCATCGTGTACAGCAGTTTTATTTTGTTGATAAATCATGGCAAGATTTTTTTTCAAGTATCAAGGTGGGTTCTATTTCTACATTACCTAAATTAAATTGCTTTAAAGGAAATAGATCCATCGGACTATTGCAACTGATTGACAAATCAGAATAAAAGTGATGATAATATTCTGAGAAGAAGATAATCTTAACTAGCAATGCCTGAAGTACAAGTGGAAAACTCCTTTTATTCAAAGGGTTACTTTAACTGTCATTGAGAAAAGTGCTTTTCCTGAATATACCTCCTATGCATTACATGCTGTGAAATAGTTTTTAAAGAAATGTATATACCACATGGAAAGAATTTCATTAGACAGATGTCTCCATCTACAGCCGAAGTACTGGTGCAAGCTAACCACCTCTCCTCTTTTCTACACATCAGAAATCAGCCCTCAAGTGTGTCTCCCTGGAACCTCACCTACCTGACTGCACTGAGTGATTTACATCCTAATGACAACTGAAGCCAAGACCAGCGAACACCAGCTTTTTACTTAAATTTTGAATTGAAAAGTAGCTATAACATTAAACTAAGCATCAAATCCGAGGGCTAAAATAACTTTTATTTATTTATTTATTTATTTATTTATTTATTTATTTATTTATTTATTTATTTATTTTCAATCAGCTTGCACACATACAAAAGCTTGGACAGACACAAGATTTGCCCCAAAACAACTGCTGACATGTCTTCTCAGACACTTCCACAGTAAATGCTTCACTGCACACAGAGCTGAAAACACTATTTCCAGCCTAGGGGCACTTCAAACTAACTCTTACAGTTCTCAGCCTTCAGCTGAAAGGTATCATTCATGTTAACCCTGGAACAGATTGGTGACAAATCACCAAATTTTGAAAGGTCAACAAGTGCCTTCCTCAAGAACTTCTAGCACCAGGGTACATGGAGAAGCAGGAAAATGCACAAAAACGAGAGAACAGAAAAATACTGGTGCTTTCTCAAAATGAAATCAATGTTTTGTACTTCCTTAACTGATAAGAAAATTAATAGGCTTCCCAGTATTTGGCTTGAAATTGTGGGGACATTGCCTGTTTTGAATTGCAGTGTTGACATCTTCAGTTACATCACCAAAGGGGACCGTAAAGCAACACTTCTTTATTACTCTGTAGGCAGTGCCATCTATGTTATCTTAATCAGATTAAGCACTATTTGAGAAGTCACCACGACCATAACTCAGAAGCAATGCACCAGCACTTTGACCTTTTCGAAGCTTAGACTCAAATCTCAAATGCTTTTACATTTCAGGACAAATATCCCTTACTGAGTGGACTGCAAAATCTTTACCATTCAGCAAGGAAGGTGCAGAAAAGTACCTCCACTGTTCATTCTCCCTACTGACCAGGGAAATCATTACTATTGAAAGCTTATGGAAAGACTATTACAGAACTTGAGGTAAGACTGAAAATAAGTGATTTTTTAAAAAATATAATAAAAACTATTCAGGTTTACATTGCTAGCTGACAGATCATCTGTTGAGAATGAAAGTCAATAAGCCTACAAGAAAAATTGCACAGTAACACACTGGGAAGAATTTCTGTCTGAAATACCTTCCAACGTGACTGGTTCACATGAACAATAACAAAAGTTTCTTTTCATGCTTAAGAGCCTCATTCAAGCTTTGACAACCAAAAAATTACCCAACAAGTTGCACTGCATAGAATGAATGCAGTTACTGGGATGTTTTTTTTATAGATGTAATAGCAGACCCTTTAGTTTAACAAGTCACTAGAATAAACATATGTCATACCACAAAGAAAAGAAATGAAAAATTCTTCCCATTATCTTCTCTCTCTTCCCTATTCAACTACAAGAATATTAATTGCAGATGGCAAAGGAAAATGTCTTCTTTTATGTTCACAGCTGCACAGTTATGTGATGAACTTCGGATACAAAGTAAAACTCAAATAGTCATGATGCAATAAGTAACAACCTTCCACTGCTGCATGAACAGATTTTAAACCACAGAAATGAATATGAAAAAAATGCTCTTTGGGTTTAAAATCAGAAAGAACTTTCTTCCACTTCAACACAACACTTGCTGAAAGTCCCAAAGCAAATCTCTTTTGCTATAAAGTTTATTTGCATTTTCCCATCTCCTCCCACCCGAGGGAACCTTGGAAAGGGCTTTAACCGAAGCACTGGCAAGAGTACATTCACTGAAATACTGGTTGGTATGGTGATTTATACATCTGGCTGAAATATCCAGCCACTGGATGTCACTGTTACTCCACACGAAGTGAGCAAATACAGCCATGAGACCACCACCACCACCGAGTAACTGCCTACTGCTAACTCCTTCAGGAAAAAAGAAACTTTGAAAAGTACAGTGAATTTAAAATTCGGGAGGAGTGCCAGGGAAAACCATGCTTGGAAAACAAAGTCTTAGGGAGTCCACAGTGCAAAGGGTGGGCAGTGGTGGCCTATGTTACTATGTCAAATTTTGGCTTTGAAAGAAACGGAAGAGTTGGCTTTTCCTTCATAATGGGAGAATGGTAGAACAGGTCCTTCTTCAGTCCCTTTACATTACTGAGGTCTGGGGCTGCAGACTGTTTCCAATTGATGCCTGTTACATATAGCCATTGTTCTGTAGCTACTTTTCCAGTTGGAAGACGACTGACTGACATGACTCACTTTGGTAGCATCACAAGGATACACGTGCAGATGCTCAAGACTTTCCCCTCAGTCCTCGGCTGGGTGTGCTAACACTGAATGACTTTCAGTTCCATTAGTTTTCCCAAGAGCAAACTGGTTTTCTGGTGTAAAGGGTCGTACGGTGCTTTAAGCTTCTTCACATTGCTTTGTAAATGGATATTTCAATTACAAAAGTTACACACACACACACACACAAAAATAAAAAAAAAAAGGGTGTTCACCTTCTCCCTAGAATGCAGACAACCACTTCTTGACCCCAAGTGATTTTCTCTGCTCCAGCCTTGAACATGAAACTGCTTTGATCTACTAGACAAGGCAAATACCTATTTCTTTTTCATTTTGTGTATCATGCTTCAATAAACAATTGTTTTATCCTTGCTTTAACCTCTTCACTTGGATGTCTTTACTATTTCCAGTAGCCCTTGAATCTACAGGAATAACCCAGCTTGCTATTTACATCACCTCCAAGAAGCAATATGAGGATTACCACAGAATCTGAAAAAAACCCTCCACCCCTATTTCAATTTAACATATAACGAGTTCTGCTTAGCGAAAAAGTATGCTCCTAGTAAATGTTATGTCTTTTAAAAGCAAGAGTAATTCTCATTTGTAAATGGTCATGATTTATTCTCAATAGGTTCATGCTACTTCTTTACAATCATTTCAACTTCCATTTCAAACTCCATCTGATGATTTCTGAGACTCCTTTCAAACTAAAAGTAAGCGTTAGGAATGAAAATAAAATCAGAAGATCATAATGAGAGTTTGAAAAGTGCCTAAAATATGCAATTATAAATAAGGAAATTCTGTCCCTAAGCATCCTTAATTATAGTGCCAAATTTCACCTTGTGTATGTGATAACACAGCAGAAAAGGAATTTTAAAAGTAATCAACTCATTTTTCAGTTTGCCTTTGCAGCTGAACATATACAATATTATTTTTTTTTACCCTTGTTAAAATAGGATTTCTATAGTATCAACATTAACTATGGGGAAACTATAACTCTACTGAGATACAGATTCAAATTCAGCACAGTGCCTGTATTTCCAGTCAATATGCGAATCTGTTACTACAGTTAGATGCTATACGATTTTATGGTGTTGCTGCTCATGCACTATCATTTGTTATGCTTCCAATTAAACTTAAAGCTGTAGAAAGGCTTAGAAACATATAATCTATAATCAGGAAGATAAGAATATCTGAAGACTCAAAGACAGGAAAAGCATATAGAATGCCTTAAAAATTATCTGCCCATTTATTGAAATGCAGTAGAAAATGCCATTTTAAAGATAAAAAAAAGAGGGATTTCCAGACAACTAAACCCATGGAGTCCATACAGCTTTTTCACTATGAAATGCAGCACTAATTTCATATTTTTACATAACAGAAAAAAAGAAAAGGTGTGGGTCACAAAATAAATGAGCTTGAACAGTTATGAAAATTCTTTGAAAATCAAAGATGCGGGAAATAAACAACCACAGTGAAAATATTTCAACCAAGCTTGGCTTTTTAACCATCTTGCTAGCTCCAGATGAGAGGAGATGAAACATAATCACAGAGTTGACCTTTGCTGAATGGCTCATCAAACCTGGCTTGTCCTTGAAAATGGCAGGACACACAGACCTGGCATCACAAAGTATGCATGGAGCCTAGCATACAACGGCCACAAACTCTGCCAGCCCATTTTTGTGACCATGATATCGTCCACAGTTTAATAATGAAATTTAATTTGGTGGGAGCATTTGTATCAATGCAAATCATCCACTAAAATAATAGGTTGCAAAAGGCTGGCCACAACATGGCATGTCACATGTACCCTGGCCAATTTATGTTAGATTTTTGTTTACAGTTCACACTTGTTTGACTTCTCTTTGCACTTACTGACTATCCTAATAAAATGTGGGTCATTCCAAACTGCAGTCAGCAATACAGATTCTGCCACCAACAGCACTTTTACTTCAATAGAAAGGCAGAAATTGGTCAAATCACTTTCATGAAAGAAAAAAAAAAATCTCTGAAAATGTCTTCTATTGTCTTTAGACTGATATAACGATGAAGCCTGGGTGATAAGAACAGGGGGGCAAGAACGCCGGGGGAAGAGAAGCCCCGATTACTGGAAAACCTCTTACAGTATATTACCAGACAGTGCAAAATACTGAAATTCTGCAGAAGGTACCTTGAGGCGTTTCCTGGCCTTAGATAAGTCCTAGTTTGAAATTTTCTCCCTTTAATCTTTTCGCACTGACTTTAAATGATTCCCTCTTTCACGGTGGGTTGTTAAGCAGCTCCTGCTGCTGCCTGCTGCAGAGGAGCCCTGACATTGCAAGGGTATTTTCTTTGATGAACTGTAACAAAACCCGAGCATGAGGCTGCATTGTCTTCAGCCTTCATAGTGGGATTGCTCATTAAATAGAAGGTAAACATATTAAGAATGACAATTTCCATCCAATCATTCAATTTAGGAAAGGACAGACGTTGCCTGCAAAGTCAAATAGTGTGGCAAGGTTGTCCGTAATAGGGATTTTACAGTACAGCTGTCAGCATTCAGAGATCATCTGTTTACCAATAGGTATTGCTGTCACTGGTTTTGAGCTTTTTTCGAAGCGGAGAAGAAAACTGAAGAGTGACAGAATCACGTACAGTAACTATGGCCTAGTATGTTCAACAGATGTTGACGCTGCAGAGATGACCATGTTATTGCAGCTGCATCATTTGTTTACGCAAGTGAGAAAAAAAAAGTTAAGCTGCGAAGGTGCCAGAACCACACAATCATTTAAATACTGTAGGGGCTGATCGTGCAAACAGTTCTGAGCTTGGTACTTATTACCGTGAATACCCTTACTAAAATTAATGGAAGTACTCAAGCAAATAAAGCTTTTAATGCCTTAAACTGCCTGAGTCTTCAGGTCCACAGGTGCATAAATGTAGATCAATATGCCCACACAAAGTCCCCTGACTTCCCAAAAAAACCTCTATTTAGGTGAAATCATCTGCCCACACTGTTCTTTTTTTAAAGATCAGAGAGGCAGTTTGTGGAATAACATACTAGATAATGTCTCTGAACTTCAACAAGAAATTATTTGCTTCTTGTTCAGACAGATAAGTAGAAACTGACATAAAAAATACAATGTAAATGCCAAAATAGAATTAAGTTAGACAGAAATGTGGATACAGCCACCTTCCAGAATTTTTTTGTGACCATAAGAAAACTCTATTTTTGTATGGTTGTAAAATTCTCAACTATAATTGGAAAATAACATTTAGTTTTTCTGCTTTTCATTTGAAATCTGAACAGTCTTTTAGATACACTGATGGTCACTCTCACCAAATATTTGCCCCCCAACTCCCACTTTACAGAGAGACCAAGAACCCAAAGACTAAAGACCACAAAGTTTGTACTGGTATCTCAATGTACCATTATACACATGCCCATGCCTTTCCTCTACCTTCCTCTTCTTTCAGGGTTTAGACAAAGCTTGTGGAAGTTTTAAAGTAACTAAACATATAAAAGCTCAGAGAGAGGGTAAGATTCTAGATCCAATCTTACTGTTTTCAGAGCTCCTAGAAGAAATGCAAGTAAAGATGACCTCAAACACAGTTTCTAAGACTCAGTTTCATCATTAAAGCATGCTTTAAAATTGGCCATATGATATTGTTCTTAATAATTGCAAAGAAATTATTAAGGAAACAGTATTTAGTTGCTGGTTTTGTATCCATTTATTTTTAAAAACTTTCACTTTCTCAATTAAGTTAGAACTATGTTGAAGATTGCATGCAATATTGGATCTGGTAATAGTTCCCCAACTGGAAAGCTAATCACCATGCCTATTGCTTGTTGGATCTTTAATTATGCTCTTACAATAGATGTAATATATCGGTACATTTTAAAGCTGATCTTGGATTCACTGTGGATCCAAATTGTCCATTGATTTCTGTAATGTATGTCAGACCAATTTTTGAATGGACTACCTGTACCAAGCTCCACATGGTACAATGTAAACATGTAGCTTAATGGCAATTACTGAAAGAGCTCCTCAAAAATCACAACTGCAGAATGAATGCAACCTGTCACACCAAACTGGGCACATAATAAATGCATAAGAAGCTTGCTTTCATCTGGACATAAAATATGCATGCTCCCAATGGGCTGCTGGGTCTCTGTTGGCTTGCAGCTATGGAGGAAGTGTGGGCCCAACTAAGTCCTGACACCAGTAGCACAGAAACCAGCTAACAACTCTGGAAACTAAGCGGCCCAGTACACTACAAAATACCAGAAACTCAGACAATTTTCTCAGGTCACTAAAACATAGGGATCATTCCAGGTTTATTGGAACAGTGCTCACCATGCCATTTATTTCAGGGGCAAAAGACTTTAATCATCAGTCCCCTTTTTATCTCTTGTGAGAAAGAGAATAAAACTTCACCATTTCTGCTCATAGATGAGAAAAGTTGTATTTGTAGATATGACACACAAGGTATGTGTGAATATGCATGACTGACAAATAATGTGTATGGTAAAATCTTTGAGGAAGAACCACTTTGCACTATTTTACAGTATCAAAGTTCTGCAGGCAACAATAATTATCATGAAAATCTCTACAAACAGCTGACAATTTTTTAGTCTTGCAGAAAAGAACTGAACATGTATTCTTTTTTTTGAAAGTGAAAGAGCTGCCTAAGAAGAATCTTTAACAACCGTGTTAATTTTCAATACAAACTGAAGTTAGTGGGGAAATCCTGTTTCCAATGCTGTGCCAGTATTTGAAGAGGGCAATCAGACTGACTGAATGTCAGTTAATACGGCATCAGTCCCAGGCAACAAAACCACCAACCAGGCAAAACCAGAAAAGATTACAAGATTATACTTGATTTAATTGGTAGAGAATTAGAAGTTAGGAATTTAATTTGGCAATTCAACATGATACTATGGAAAATGTATTTTGTCAGAGAAATACTGTTTCTTTCTCTGAGATTAAATTTGGTGGCTAACAAAGGAAACTTTATATACACCACATTTCAAGTTAGTAAAGCATCTTACTTGATACTTTACAGCATTTTGACTGAAAAAATTAAGTTATGTTTTGACCATATTCCTTTAAGAAATAATTCTAGACTGGTGCTCTGCCATATTTATCGACAATTCCATGAAATGTTAGCTGATGAAAAATACAAGTACTAAATGGACTGCTCAGTGTGTGAGAATTTTTACACATATATTTGTATAGTTATGAATCCATGAATGCCAATCTTTGGCTTCCAGTGTTAGACTGTAAAGCATTTAGATGTGAAAAAATAATTTTTGCAACTTACAGTAACATGACTTAGCATCATAAATTACATTGTGAAATCAAGAAATGCTTCTATAATTGACTGCATGCCCACTGAGAAATACCCTCTGATTAAAATGCTGTTCAAGCAGGCATGCAGCATCTACCCAAGCAAGAAAACAGTGTACATCACAGCTTTGCAAGAAATAACCTGATATGACAGACTAGGCTATAAAAATACACCTCTGCAAAAATTCAACAAAATGCTTTCATTTTGTTAAATCCTGAACGGATTTAAAACCACCAGCAATGGGCTATTATTCTGGTTATCTTATGAGAGGAAAGAGCAAACCACAACTGGGACACAGCCACTGCATTCTAACAGAGAGAAGCTTTTCAAGATAGGTTTTTGTGTTCCAGAGTGCACAGAAGTCTGAGGGGTGAAAAGAAGGAACACTTTTGCAGATAATTTCTAAAACATACTGAATTCAAGAAAAAAACCAACTATCCAAACTTCATGAAGTGAAAAACTCAGGCTTCCCAACCTGTTTCATGCTTAAAGCAATCATCAAACTCATCAAATCTTACAATGTCCTTATCATTTGGATTTATCTTCTTTATATTTTCTATAACTTTGTTCATGAATTTTATAGTGTTTCAGAATTTGTATTATCATAATTTTAGTTTTTCACTGAAAATGTCCTCCCAAGGTTTCTATAGTATCACCACAGAGTGAGAAAAAACCCAGCTTAGTAATAAAATGTAAGAAGTAGTTTGCTTAAAACTTCACTGCTCAAAAAGTTTTAAAAGAAAAAGTGGTACTCTAGGTCATAGAATCATTTAGATTGGAAAAGACCTTTAAGATCATCAAGTCAAACCATTAACCCAGGACTGCCAAGTCCACTAAATCATGTCCCTAAGCACCACATCTACATGTTTTTTAAACATTTCCAGGGATGGTGATTGCACCACTTCCCCAGGCAGCCTGTTCCAATACTTCACCATCCTTTCAGTGAAGACATTTTTCCTAATATCCAAGGTCATTCATATAGATTATTCAAGATAGTAAAAATACAAGAATATATTTGGCTTTAGCGCTCAGTGATTTCACACATTCCTAGTTAGTATTAGATTTTCAGTAGGGAAGTATACTCAACAGTGCTAATTCCAATTTTAATTAGTAATTTCATAAGTAATCTGATGGGATAACAACATTAATTAAATTCACAGATAATATGAAATTGAAAGTTGCTGTAAGCTCTAATGTGGTTGGGGATATAATACAAAGGAATGATAACTTACTAAGAGGAACTCCTCCCCAGACCTGAGGATCATCCTATATTGGTACGTTCTACTAACAGCTAACTGAAAGTTAAGATATTAAGTTCTCAATGTCACCCACTGTATTTTATTAAAATACGATCACTGTGATGTAAAAAGTAATAATCATGGTAATACACAGACACAGAAAGAAAGCCTGTCTTAAATACAGTAAAAGTGAAATAAAAAACATTTGGAGAAAGCGTCTTGGAACACACACACACACAGAGTAGATTTTGACCACACTTTCCCCAATCTAAGGCTTAAAGAGACTTGGCATGTTGAAAGCTCTGTCTCAGAGAGGCATGAGTAGTACAGCTTTTTATTAAGAATCTGAGATTTTAGTAATATGCTGCTGTATTCCCAGAACTGATTTCTTAAACCATATGAATCTGCTGATACTACACTTGGAACATCACATGCAGTTTGAAGCTTCTCCATGCTGCTGAATGGGAGCAATTTTGGAGGAAATGCATGGAAGTGGCTGAAAAGGTTCATTCATCCAGTCATTTTAAAAAAAGTAATAATTAGAAAGGTTGATGAGAAGAGGACAAAATCCAAAACTTCACATCCAAATGTTCACGTAGAAAAGGGAGTGCTCAGAGAGATAGAATCAGACATAATTAAAAATAACAGGATTCACATTTCTAAAGGTAAAAACAGATACTGAAAAACTAGCCAGCCTAATATATTTCCAACCATTAAATTTATCTGTATTGTGCTACATTTAATTGCACCCATTGTCTAAGAATTAATATTAGCTAATAGACTTGTTATCTTCTTTATTAGTGCTCATTATGCTAAGCTACACTGCTGTATTGGACAGCTGCCATTCCTATTTTATTTAGATTTTGTATACTAAATATATTTAATCCGTCCGCTGCTGCCAAGCACTAACAAAAGGAAAGAACTCTGGGAAAGAAAACCAAGTCTGAATATCTAAATGAACACAATCCATTTAATAAAGTATTATCAAATAACAAAGAATAATCCTACTTTGACAAAGGAGAAGAGCAGGTGGGATGGATCTATCATAAATATCTATCAAACTGAGTTTATGCTAAATCCATTTTTAAAGAATTTATCCTTCAAAAGGCTTTAAAGGATAAAGTTTATAATGTGCCCCAAATTTCACTAGTTGCTTAAGTGTTTATGTCAAGAAAGCGTTGCAATGATGGCAAGACAGTTGTTGTTATAAGGAGGTATTTTGAAATGGGACTACGACAACCAGCTAGGAGACGATGTAGATCGTGATATTGTAACATACATTTCCTTGTTAACTTTTTATTCGTTTCTCAGAGGTATGTATTGGTTATGCCATAATTGCTGTAGATGGTTATATTTTTTTTTAATTCATGCATTCTGCCTTATGAGTTGCAGAAAGATAATTTTGCCATTGACTCAATATCTTGTCATAACTTCATGCTCACGTTGAAACTCCAGTGATAATACTGAGCTGTATTCAAAATAAATTACAAAAAAAAATAAATCAGTGCATTAGTCTTATTTCTCAATTCATCATAGAACAACTCTTGACCACAGTAAAATAATATAAAGCACTTGTCAGAAATCAAATGTGTAATTTTGGTTAAATAAACCGCAGTTTTAGTTTAAAATTGACAGAAGAATCAATAACCATTTCAAAAGCATTATTATCCAAATGGATAGTGAAAAAGATAAGCTGGCTGAGCCTATGTACCTCAGCACCTCAGCACTGATGTCCTTCCCTAGCAAAAAGCTTGATTATGTCAGAACCAATGATGTCCAAGTTGAAGCTGTAGTTTGAAGGTTTGTCGAGGCAAGGGCTTTCAGAAATGAAATTCAGCCTAATTGAGTGACTTTCTAGTGACTCCTGTATCCTCTAACCCACTGTCTACAGAGGGTGGCAGGAGGACTGACCTCACGAGTTAAGCATGCCAATTAGATACCTGAAGTCTGGGGCAAACCTGCGCATCATCCTGGCTGTCTATGGGTGGGAGGTGTCAGCCACGCTTTGCAGAATCACAGGAAAAAAATAACATGCTTCGCTCCCTACTGGCTTTTACCTGAAATCAGACATGATGGTAACCAAGCCATGTGGGATGACAGATTTGATTTCAGATGATGCTCTACAGGGTATTATTACATGACTAACCCTGCCCTGTCCTTTCCTCCTGTTCCCACACATAAGGTTTTCCTGTTTTGCTCTTGCACAGTAAGTGCCCAGCTTTAACATCTTAGCAAATAAACAGATGAAGAGACACAGACGATGGGCATTGGCCATCTACTGCTTTTATACTAGAGCTGCTGGTCCTTGCTCAATTCAAAAGCTTGTAGAAATGCTCCAGGTTTTCTCTTTAAACCCATTGTACATCCATTACTCCGGGTTCAAGTAAACTGAACCGCACTATCGAAAATCTATGATCAGGAAGTTCATTCAAAAGCTCTCTCTGAACGAACCACGAAAGCACTTGCTGTTTTTCTCTGGGAGACCAAGTTCTCCAAGAAGCACAAAACCAGACAACCAGAGACCAAGGAAAAGATTCCCTAATTTTATCTGCAGGCCTGGTGATGAATCGACAAGATGGTAGCATGGATTTTGGGCAACTTTTTTTTTCTCTAATTATTAGAAAATTATTTTAAATAGTAAAACGGCAAGAATTTGCCTATCAGTCCATATATAAATACCTTCAGCATTCTGAGTCACAAAAAATAGCTGAGGGCCTTAGGATGTCAGACTCTGAACACTCCTGAACAGGCTCCACAGAATATACAGCCACATTTATGAAACTGCCTAGCCCTTCCTTTTACAATCAGTTATGTTTACTCTCAATTCTAGCAAAAGCATCCACCACTGAAATTCCTAGGACTCCTTCCTTCTTCCTAATTTTGCCTCCATTTTTCAAAATCACTGAACACCCTCCGAACCATGGCAACCTTTGCTTCCCCCACAGTGCTGTGAGGGCAGACCTGTCTAGCAGAAATAGCAAAGAAGGAAGGAGGTGAAAAAAAGGAGACCTTCCTTAAATTAATTTTTTTGCTAGCTGCTGTTCTCTAATACTTTTAGGAATGTATGAACACATCCTAATCCCCTCAGATCACCTTCTTTCCACAGATTTTGGTATTGCCCAAGCAAGCTGGGTTACTTTGAAATACTCCCTTCACAGCTCTGCTGCAAGACTCATCACTGTAAGAAGCATTCAAATAAGTAAAACATGACTTCCTAACTGTTTAAATTATGTAAAATGCTAACAATATTCTAAATACAGGAAAACTGTTTCTGTAATGCTCCTTTCTAACTGCTCACCACAACTGCATCCATTTCAAAGGCTTCTGCTCCCCACACAGATTTAAATAGCTGCTACAAATGTCCTTTGAACAAGAGCTGCCATCAGTGGGATAGGAACACAAACAGCCTGGGGGCTGCTATCAAACAATCCCCCCAAAGAAAGATTATGAAGAAACCAAGGACATCTAAAGAGAGAAATCTAGGTTGAGAACTATTTCAGGAATTATCTTGAGAGAGATTTCTTCCAGAAAATATATCAGACGTGGTTTACACTATAAAGCATCTCCTACCAGTGCAGTCCAGGGCATACATGTATTCTAGCCCAGTTCCAGTCCTGAAAGCTGAACCCTGACCTTCTGCAAGTAAAGTAATAGCAATCCTTGGATTTACGTGAGCCTTTGATTGACACATCTCCACTGTGGCAGTCTGCGTAGGTGTCTGTCAGAACAAACAGCTCTAATGTCAATGTGACAGTTCCGTTGTCTCTGCAGTGCTGGCTCTGCTGGCCAGATTTTCTACATCTGCTGCCCAAGGATTACATGACTATATATTCATAAGCTTTAAGATGTCACTGTATATTGGAAATGTCCCTTCTTTGCCTAGGTTAACAGCACAGTGGATGCTACTGCCCTAGATAAGGAAAGCGATCCTGGATTTTTTTCAGCCTGAGGGTAAAATAAAGCAGCACAGAAGCCTGGCTCATTCACATCACAGGGAATACAGACACTCCTTTAGACATTTTAAAAAAGACACAAAATCTAATGGAAGATGCTTTTCACCATGTGGGGAAAGCAGAGCTCTGAAGCAAGAAGACAAAGGAAATAAACAAAAGACAGTGCTGCCACATGCAGATACTGTGCAGAGCTTAATGCCATTTTGTAGAGGCACTCAGTACCATCCCAGGAATGCAGAAGACTCTTGCAATGCCCAGAGGAAGGCTCCCCAATCCTGCGAGGCAGGGAATAGACCATAGGGAAAGAAAACACAGAAGATACAGAGCCTGTAAAGACCCAGGAGCCCTTTCAGACTCAACAAAACCACGGAGAAAGATGGAAAAGGAGACCAGTGATTTACAGCTATCCATACCACAAGCATTAAAAAATAAAAGAAGAAAAAGCATCATTCTTTATTGCCTCAGCATTTTGTTCCCAGCGTCCCATCACAATCTCCAAACACTTCTCTCACCCCATAAATGCCAGGGAAGAAAGACACTATTTCAAGGTAGCCAGCTTGTTTCTGGGGCATGTACCTGGTAAAAGAAGGTACACAGGGTGACAAATTGTTAATCAATCACAACCTACGAAGAGAAGCGTGCCATAAAAACATTGTGACCTCAGTGAATCTGTCCCTTAAATCTAGTGTGTGGTGGTGTTTGTTGTAGGTTGTTGGGTTTTTTGTGGGTTGTTTTTTTTTAAAGCAATATAGTCAACCGAAAAGTCTGAATTCCCAAAGAAAACACTTTATGAAAGGCTTCTAATGTAGTCAAAAGTAAAAAGGCTAAAAACCAAACAACAAAAAAAATTGCATGGAACAGTACTGATTCAAGTGTGGTAAAGATATCAAAGTGTATCTGGAAGGAATTCAGTAACTAGATACTTGGACTATGCCACATTACAAACATACTAATAAGGAGTCTTAAAAAAGTACTGGTTCGACTAAAAAATGGATTTTCTTTGTATTCAAGATCAAAAGTTCAAGTACAAAGGAAACCATGTGCATGCCGTACCTCAGTTCAATAATCAGGTAGAAATTACTGAATGTTGTAAGAACAAAACAGCAGCAGCAGTTCCTCTCTGTAGGGACTGAGATTAATTTTAGCTTTTGTATGCCACTGCACATTTATTTAAATTTTCCTGGAATAATGTTCTCTCACTTTTTTTAAAAAAAAAGAAAACAAGTTTTGTCTTAACATAGGGAAGAAGCAAAGCAAAGTCTCCCCTCTTGTTCAGGTGGCAGTAGAGTAGGTGCTGCCCAAACTTTTGTGCCACGCAATGTGCTCATAACCTAATGAGGAAAAGGCACATGCCGCAGTCAGTATTTATCTACCTACCTTTGCTGCTGTGCTCCAGCAGGTCACCTTGTCAAGAAGCCAGTAGCACATGTGAACATTGGTACTTTGAGGTGCCTTACAGCAGCAGCAGTGATATTTGGTGAGTTAGAATCTGGCTTGGTTTTGTGACACTTCTGCTGCCTACATAATTTTATTCAGTGTCTCCAAACCAACTTGTGCCTGCTTAAATAGTAAATAATTCTTTGTCAACTCTTTTTCAGTTTCATGAAGCAAAGATTAGTCGGGGCCTGCAAGAGTTGCCGCTGGGATAGTAATAGCACTGAATCCTCCTGCTCAGCCTTGCAACTTGCTGTCAGTGGATGACAACTATGCTTAGCCTGGATTTTCTGATGCCAAACTAATTACCATTGCCCAATCCTAGGCAGGACAGCAAACTACATTTCCATCATCAAACTAGCTCTGGCTGGTCTCACAGCTGACTGCACTGCAAGGATAGGAAGAGCATGATGCACTACTGCAGGAATTATATTCCTCCATATGGAAGTTCTGCAACAGCCAACAAGTACCTGCACTTTCCCACACCTGCCACTGAATATTTAATGGACTCATAACTGCTGCTCCACTGTAAGCAACTGGTGTGTAAATGCTGGTATTATCTGGCAACTTTTGTTTACTGTCTTCATCATGTATCCCTCAAATGATCTCATTTCCAACGCAGCACCCTTGGCTTCTCTGGTAGTTGCTTTGAATGAAGGAATATAAAAGGATTGGTCACACATACTCTAAAAGTATCTCAGCTCATTTTTCCAAAATAGAAGCTTCTGCCAAGGAAGTGGTGAAGAGACTGAAATCCAATTTGAGAAACAGCGGTTAGGAACAAGTTGGAGATAGTGACTGGATGCTTAAACAAAACACATAAAAGAGAAGATGGAAAAATGAAATTTTAGGGAGTTTGATGCTCATCACCTATCATACCCTGAGAGCAGCTCTATTACAGCTGTATGCCTGAAGGTAATATTAGGACAGCAGGGTGCCTGCATACTGCTGTAATTAGTTTCTGTCACTACAAAATGTAGTTATGAGAAAGGGTTGCCTTCGAAAAAGATTAAAATATGAAAGAAATCCAGCATCATAACAAAGTTAGAAGTTGTACACTACCAGAAATTTTACTAATGTAGTGGTTTAGTGCACTGATGAGTACTTGCAGGTGGCAGCGCTTGGACTTTGTATCCACATTGGATTAAAAATAAATAATGGAGGCTGTATCTCTTGAAATCCTAGAAGAATAAATCTGAGGTATCCAGTTATTATGTAACATGATGCAATATATATAACCTGAAGTAGCATAAAAAATGCTTATCACAAAATAAAATACTTTTAAAAGGTACATTAGCATGCTCTACTCCTACCCATTTCCAAGTCTATTGTCTTACTGACTGTTCAGGAACAAGAATCAAGACTTTAATGTAGCGTAATTACTAGGGAATACTATGACATATTCTACTGAGTCTACTAAGATATCGCAGTGCCCGTAAGATATGAAGATAAATCCTAGACTTGCAATGGCAGTTTCTAAACACATTGTTGTAATTGTCACTCAAGAGACTGTACAACCCCCAAATTTAAAGTAATTGAGAAATTATTCTGGATCACAGCTTCTACCCCGTTATTTTGTGTACAGGAAACTCACTGGGGTTACAAGACTCCTGTGTACAGAATAAATAGTACTATATTAAGCTGTAGTACAAATATTTGGCTCATTGCTTCATGGTTCATGGATAGTTTAATGATGGAAAATTTGCTCCTTTTGTGTTTCATTAACCTGCTTATTGCCTTGGGCATAAGTCATCTCTACGCCTCTAAAAATGAAGGGACAGAAAACAGAGAGGTAAAAAAATGAAATTCAATGATCACTACAATTTAGTCACATACCCATATCAAATTCCTAACTGACAAGCAAATGCTGGTTATATATATTACTTTACACACGTAGTAATCAAAATATGTATACCTTGCAGTTGTGTGAGCTGGCATGCATAAATCTTGTTATGAGGAAAAATATGCCAAGAATGTACTAGGAATTGTAAAATGAAAGTATTAAAAGTGTGCTTCCCATCCTTCTGAAAGATATCTAAATTATCAGCAGTAAAAGGTCTCTAAGCAGGAACCCCAACACTCTTTTGCTTTTAAAAACATCCTGACATTGAATGCCTTTAAGGGCTAAATTCAGTGCTGTGATTTAGAGTGAATCCGGAAACCCTCAGATCCCACTTCTTGAAGGTAGTAAGGTACAATACTTAGAAGTGATGACATTTTAACACATAGAAAAGCTGCTATTGACCCTAAAGTGATTGCTGCTTGCCCTAGGGCACAGGCAAACCTAAATCCGTATTTTGGGATATGAGCAGAAAATGCTTCTCTGACAGAATCAAAAAGCAAAATCAAAATGTGCTTGTTCTGCAGCTTCTCAGGGATTCTGAATAAATCCACCCAGATCATAATGACAGAAAATAAGTAATGTGTATCTCTCTAGTCTGCCACAGTTTTGTTCCAGATGGATGGAGGGAGGCAAGAGAAGAGGAGACTATTAATCATCATTCTCTATATAGCTTTAGTATCTATGCTGTGCTCTTAGCTCATTTCAGAGGGCTTGCATGCTGGAGATCTGTGTATGAGAAAAGTTATGCAGCAAAAGTCCATCAAGACTAGGCCACCACACGTAAATTTGCATATATTTGGGTGTGTGAAAATAATTCTTGTCCAAACTGACCAGAAAATTTTAACTAATTTATCAGCCCAAAGTGGCTTCCTAAACGAAGTATTTCTGTACTGCTGGGTTGGAGACAATACATAACAGAGATACGTATGTATGTATGTGTATATATATATATGTTATATCACTAAACAGTGATAGCTTAATTATGAAAATATGGGCATCAGGGAGCTGCCAAAGCATCATTTGGATGAAACTCCACAGCTGAGAACTCTGATGTCTGTTTGCAGAAAGCATCACCGCAGCCGGTATCTGTGTGTAAGCTGCCACCAACAGAGGCAGCTCTGCTTAGGCTGAGCAGAACTAGGAGGCAAGGAAACTCACTGCCTGGCCTCCAACAGCACCAACAGGCAGTGCTGCAGTAATGCTGTCGGTGCCCAACAGCAAAAAAAGCATGTGCAGGCAGGTTGGGGAATAAAGATCCAAAGCAGAAGGTGGTGTGGAATATTTCAAGTAATAATTACGTTGAACCATCAGTCTTTTTTCCCCTTCCCTTTTGTATTGCTGGCCACAGGAACAGACTAGATCTTGTCCTATATTACATCTATAAAACAGTGGAGAAAACAGCATGGGCTTCAGTGCATAGGAGACGTTAAAAGGGGTCTCTAATCTGGACTAGGATGCCACAGCACATCCTAGGGAGTCTCCTTTTTCACCCTTGGGATCCTGTCACACTGATACTAGTAACCTGTGCAGGCAACCATTAAGGACGAGCTTGCAGGGTTTTTTTAGTGTATTGTAGAGGCTGGTTACTGCAGGTTTCAGGGACTTGCTGGGTCTGCTTGACTGCCCGTTACTTCAGGGCACGTCCTGTTCCTGATAGTGATGTTTACAATTAATTACAATCAGAAATAAAGCTACTTCTTGTACCTTAACCTTTCCACTTACCATTTTGCCTTCGAGACTTCACTCAGCCCTTTGGCACAGTGATGGCATTGCTCCATCTAACTACTTCTATACAGAACGGCGTGTGAAGGGATTTAAGTTGTGAATTAATTATGCCAACAGAAAGCCATCAGGGAATATGCCAGTGCAGATTGCTCATTTGCCTCATGGGATAATATGTCAAAAAGAAAGTATCAACAAGATGTCAGGTAACCTAATGTTTCCAAAGCTTGACACGACACATTACTAGAATGAAAGATATTAAGCTTTAATGCAATCACAAAGCAAAGGCAAAATCACAATCCTTTACAGCACAGTTTATGTGAAAGCACAGACAAATTTGTGGGTAATGAGATACTACTGTAACTTCGTCTTCCGTACTGATTTCTCCTGCACATGCAAAAATCTCTGCAGAAGATGGACATATTTAAACAACTCATAGACCGTAAACATCACTTGTGATAGCAGGAAAAGCGTAAGTTAGTGGTGACAATTTCAACTTCAGATTGTCTGTTTTGGCCTAGATCTCAACAGAAAAATCTCTTTGAAGCTTCTTCAGTATGCAGGGAATAGCTGAAACAAGGACCATTTTTAACTTCTGTTTTAATTTTGCTCACTTGCCTACTTTGCCTCAGATTTTTGCCTCTAGTCTTTATTACTGGGTTTTGATAACAGCTTCCAGCCCACCACTTCCCAAACCTACAAAAAGAGCAGTACTTGAAATTATTACAAATGTAAAAGAACTTTTAAACTGCCATTTAAGCAAACAGACATGTAACCAGTTTTCTTTCATGGTACGTGTTGTTAGGACAAAACATGTGCTGAACCCCCTCAGGCTCAGGGACTAAAGAGCAAGAAAACTATAAAATTACCTCCTTTTTTTGCCAGCATGAATAAAATGTTAACTCCTTTGCATTTACATCATTTGAACAAATTGCTAAGCAAACCACTTCTTAGTGACTGCTATTTTAAAATAAGAAATTGCCAAGTTTTGTTGTTCAGAAAAGATCCAAGTACGATATCTAATCCACGCCAACTACCAATGGCCTGTAAAACTGGAGTTTGGAAAAAAAATTATCAAAACCAAAGGAGAAACCTTAGGGAAGTATTAAAAAAGTAAGAAAAATGTATGAGAAAACCACTTTATACTTTCATATCTTGGAATCTCTCCTGGTGATGTTTTCAATTAACCTGTCTGATGGTATGAAAATGGTATAATCAGACATATGGGCTCAAACTGTGTGCATTGATCACCAGGTCTGGATGTAGGGGGGAGCACCTCAGTAAGGTGGGGATAGCTGAGAAACACCAAGATTAAAATAGGTTTGGGGGCTTCTCACAGTCCCAGCCACAAGGGAGAGGCAGAGGTGCCCAGCCCTCACAGCCACGTGCGGTAAATGTGCCTGCTGATACCCCTCAAGCCCTAAATGCCAGCAAGCCTATTCTTCTACTGTGGCTGGTTTTATATGACCTAGCACCGAATCACTGAGGGTCCAGCTGAGGAAGTATGAAAATCAAGGAAAGGGCTACAAAAAATATTTTGTGAGAAGGGGTCCCACGCCACACCGAGCCTACTGCAGCCACCTGGCCACCATGGCCAGACTGCTGCTGCTCATGTTAGCCGTGCCCACATTCCACAGCAGTGTAGCACCGCCAGCCAGCAGAGTGGTCTGACACACCAAGACTCAATGGATCTGCTATTTCACACATCTAAAGGGTAAAAACCCCCAACCTAATATACACAGTATAATGTTCTCTAATGGCAGACCGAAAAGATTTATTGATTTTTAGCAGTTGACTACATCTGCTGAAGAAGACTGTGTTTTGACATGTACAGTACTGTATGGCATGGGAGATTTTAAGTAAACACATGGAAAAACATATAATTGCATCAAGTAGTTCTTGGCAGAAAACTAGTTGGTCTCTCCTTATTTCCATTGTTTGAAATTTTTACAGTTTTAAACTTTTTGGTTTACAGGAAAGTCATAAGACATGGCTTAAGGACCAGGTTTGAACACATCTGAAGAGAATACATAAAATGTGAGGTGAACTGAACATGAAACATGAGCAAAGGACACTGGGAGGGAATGATAAGTGTGACCTGGGGAAGGGAGTTTCCCAATCAGGCATGACCTTGCTATAAATTGCTTGGTACCATTTGCTTTGCTGGAGCAATGACTAGGAGAGGTTTAGGCTGTAGAAGTTAAATCTGGTCATTGCAGCTGCAATGCTCTTCAGTGCCTACTACTAACTAAACACAAATTCAAGTCACAAAAGTGTAGTTTAACTGATCACTGCGAAAATGTATTTTTTTTCTATTCCCATTTCTCTCTTCACGTTCAATCTTTTCACAAACTATGCAATGGGCTTAATTCCATAAGCATGGAGGTGAACTCAAGCTTATCCACATCCAGGTTTAGGTACAGCCCTGAACATTTGACTCATCTGACGTCCTAAGAATGACCACTAAGCTTCAGATTTGGTGACTAAAAACATCCTGGTGCTGAATCCAGCTACATGGGGCAGCATGTCTCCCTAGGAGCTATGAAGAAGAATGTTTAAATTAGATTTGAAATACTGATCATGCACAAAAGAGCAATTGTGAAATTCAGTGTATGCTTCTACAGAAATCTCCAGAATACAACTGTGCTATGAAGTCTCAGAACATCAGATCCCCTATTCAACACAGGGGTTCTCTAGAATGCTTTTCTGGATAAAAAGATTAATGGAAGTATAAGATGACCTTTTTACAAGATGCTTATAAACTAGAACGTGAAATTTTACAAGAGAGATCCTAAATGTGGGGTTTTTTTTTTAGTTCATGTCAACATTTGTGCACAGAATTCCAAAAATTTGCTTAGAAATTGTAAACTTGAGGACACTATAGAGATTTGCACATCATTCAGTCAAGAAAGTTCTGCCTTGTTTACTCATTGAAGGTGTTGTATGTGGAATCAGAACTATTATAAACGAATTACTCTTCTTATTGTACTAAAGAGCCCTGCACAGAAGGATACATAGGAAACTTCACTGCAGCTATGACCAAAACTACATGGACTATTGAGAGATATATTGGTGTAACCATTCTTTGTTTAATCTATTTCTAATTCTTAATTAAAAAAATGGAACTGTTTTTAGTGACATATTTAAACCTGGGAAGTAAGGCTAGGCTAGAATTACCTTTTAAATGGAATACAGAAGGAGTAAAAACTGTAAGAGAATCATATCTGTTCTAGTTTGCCAAGGAGTGGATTAAGACCAAATAGGAAGTCAGAGGCAAAAACTGAAACCACAAAGAGTGAGACATGTGAACGCCAAATACCACAATGTCAGCAGTATTACCAGCTACTTAAATTTGGATCAGCTTTGACACAAGAACGAGAACCAACCTTCTTTCTCCTCCAGCCTAAAACCATCTCCCAGATGAATTTCTTTTGCAGTCTGTTCACAAGGAGTAATGCAGTATTTTGGTCAAACTGGAAAACTGGAAGAAGCTTTTACAGCTGTGCAATATAGAAAAGCAGAGTGCACCCTACAGCACAGCACGGGAGCCTGCATGGAGACCTCCCGCTTCTCCAGCAGCTCCAATGTGACAGCTGTCATCTGGAGTCTCACCAGCTCTGGAGTCTCAAACTGCAAGGATAATATTTACAGTACTTGATTAGCAATGACGGTGGTAATACCATTGCTAGAACTGACCAGTTAATTCTTGCAGCGCACACTGTAGAAAGAAAGTATTAATCTAGTTTTGAATTCTGAAGGATATCCAGTTCACTAAGAGCCATAGTTGATGACAAAAACAGTTCTTTGAAACCCCACAAATCTGTAGATTTATAGAGGACTGAAGAACAAACCAAACGGAAAGAAAAGAATTGGTTGGGGTTTTTTTTCATTTTAAAAGTGTCTGTTTCTTCTCCTTTCTTCAAATCTCCAAATTTAGTAGTTCGTAAAGTAAATAAACAAAAAAATTAAAAAGGGAACTTGATAAAAATGTTGGTCATGAGACAGGCAGATGCTTTTCAAGAACAAAAGCAAACAATGAAAATTTCTTCTATATAGACAAAAGTGAAAAAGATCCTATCTGACATCTTAGCAAAGCCAAATCACAGGGTCTGCAAAACCAAAAGCTAAAATGTTAATTAAAATAGCCAGTCTTCCTTCTGAAAGGCCATTGGTTATTCACTGTATTGAAAACTCATAAGAAAAAAGGAAAACAAGAGTACCACCTTACCTTACAATATGTGAAAGCAGGAGATTTAAATCAAAAGCCAAGGCAAAGTATGAAGATAATGCAAAATAATTGAGTTCAGTGTCCTCAAATACACAAAATAATTCAGGGCATCAATTTTACTTCATCACCTACATTTACTTCTAAAATATGTAAAATTAGTTATGTCACTACTGTCTAATAGTAACTGTTATTGTAATGTCATGTTAATCTGTTGCTTTAACTTGAGTCAAAACTGTTCTGTCTGAAGTATTAAATCATAATAAAGACATACCCTTGAAAGCACTGTCTTTATTACATAAAACACATCCTTGATAGGTGCTGAAAAGGAGTATAGGCAAGAAAAGAAGAATAACAACTACCTATACTTACTATATATCTGCTTACACATCATTGCACTACATGTTATATCTCAGTTTTATAGGCAACAGACACATCAGCTGTTCAACTCAAGCACAACAAATCATTTTTATAGCACCGATTTGCAAACTTTGCTCACTGAATCGCATTGCTTCAGCCATTTGAAATGAATGTGATCACTACCAGTAATAATGGTTCCCTTCACCAACACAGCACCCTCATTAAACCGCAAGCAAATCAGAAAACCGTTCCAGGTTCTATAAAATCAATCTGCCATTTAATCAGATATAAAGTATTCCTGAGTCCCATCAAAGTCAGCTGCATCTGAAAATCCCAAACTGAGAGTCAGAAGGACTTTTCCTTATTCAAAGATTCACTACAGCACATTGATTTCTGTATATACAAAAAGCAAAACCTGATTTTTCATATGTACAGAAGGCAAACATGGTTTTTTATTAGTTCCATAATAATAGCTGTGCTGTTGCTTGTTCTGTGAGCTAATGAGCTCCTTTTTCTATTGCTTAAGTCACGTTCTTGCATATTGTTATGTATGTTATATACACCTACTGTTATTCCAATTGTGTTTGCTAGTTTAAGATAGCAGATTTCATGCTAGTGAAGAGAATATATTTTAGGATTATAAATTTTACTGCACAGCATTTGTTTCTATTTCTGTACATGGAGAAAAATAAAAGAAACTACAATCAAAGTTCCACCTCAGTTCTTTTATCCCTATTTTATGTTTTTAGCCAAAAATCTGTGTCAGAAAGAATTATACAAATCAGTGGCTAAGAACTGAACAAAGCTTAACAATACATATTTCACACGTGTCTAGTCTCCTTTACGGCCTGAGTTTTAACAAGCAGCTCTAGTTAAAAAGAAATAATAAAGTCACAGCCACTGTCAATGCTACATCAGTAGAACTCTCTAGTCACATTTTGAGCTAAAACTGCAACGCATTTTGGAACTGAATTACTGTATTTCAGTGGCATGACTGCACATACAAACCAGGTATGTCACTCTTAAGATCATGCTAATTAAAACATACAGATAAAATGTGATAATACTAGTAGGATTTCCTAGAGCTAGCGTAGAGAACTATAAGTATCTGACATGCTTCATCTATCTTCATGTAGCACTGTCAAGCCTGTCAGTGGTATAATGACTCCTTCAAAGGAGGAATAAAACCCAAAATGAGCTGCTTGCAGCCATCTGTGGATGATGATAGACACCAGTGACTTGCATGCCCATCCTCTCAGAAACATGGTTTGCTACAGGGACACACACTCTTGTAACCTCAAGGTCCAGCTTGGCAATCCTTGCCTAGGAGCGAACTACAACACCCCACAGGTACCCCACGGGACAGTGCAGAGGTGGCATTAACCTGTCCACACACCACCTTGTGTCTCCTTTCTTGCATCACCTTCCTGGCACATGGTCTCAGCAAGATAAATGCTCTGCAGAAAGCACAGCTTCTTTGCAGACTGATTACATTACCCCCCTGTGCCTGCAGCAAGGCCACCACACACCGACTGTTTTGCAAGAATAATGAGTATTGGCAGATCCTAATAAGAGGCAGAAATCTCCCAGGCATCCAGCCCTGTCTCCTGGGACTGCTCTGACCACGAATGACACCAGGTTCAGAAAGCTCAGGAAACAGATGAGATGGCATCACCTTGACACAGGTGCTCTTAAATTATACACTAATACAGCTCTTGGCTAATTATTGCAAAATAAATAAATAACCGCAGTGGTATTTCCTTCTGAAAGCAGAAAGCCCAGGTGGCTGTTACTCAGTTGAGAAACTGAATTTTTAAAAACCCAGCTCTTGAAGGTACAATTTCTGTCTTCATATTGAATTATGTACTTATAAAATATGATAAATATTTTTGCACCATCAAGGATTAATATGTAGCATGATGCCAGCTGCTGGCTGTTACCAAAGATATATCATCATGAAACTGGTAGAATACTGCTGTTGCTGAGAATAACAAGTATACGATTTGGGGGAACATACAAATAGGAATAAAGTGTGCTCTGACGCAAGTCAAAGGCAACACAGAGAGGTACAGCAGATTTAAATGCGGTCTCCAAAAACCTTTAAATACCGCCTTTACTCTACCTGCTTCACGCTGTGTAGTTAGTAACAGCACAGCACACAGCAGAACTGCAGCTCTATAAACCCAGCTGCAATCCCTCTGAATATAAGGCTCCACAGAGAAAAGCCACATCGGAACCAAGTCCACCTAGCCTATAACGGGCAGTGGCTGAAAATAGATTAATATAGAAAGAGCAAAAAACTCCAACAACATAGAGAGTGTATGGTCCATGAAGAATCAGAATGACTACTTTCTAAAACAAAACACCAAAAAAAAACCCAAACAAAAGAAAAAAGCACCCAAACCTATGACATATTCTGACGTGTTCCTACCATGCTGGTGGCCTACGCAAAATGAAAGCTGCTTACGTACACTGCATCCCCTCCTATCTTATAAAAGGCATAGCAACAACGTCTGCATGTAGTACAAGGGAGATGGAGCAGGATGGAGGCAGACCTCTCCCAGTGATGATGAATAATTTTCAAACATGAACATGTTTCTTTACAGATGTCTTAGAAGATACAGGGTACCATCTTTATTTGTGACTTGCATAAAATAGAAGATTAGTTCTGGATAAAGGAGACAGTGCTATTATAATTTGGTTTGGGGCTTTTAATTGTGGAATTTTCATGTTTTCAATTAAACCTTTAGATCAATTTTCTATGCACCAATGGAGAAGGAGGTTTGGGAATTCAGTATGCAGACCTACACATGGACAGCTACAATCTCTACGTAATTTGTTTCTTTCATGCCGACTCCAATTACAGTATAGCATTCTGCCAAAAGAAGTATCTTCAAAACATTTTATTGCTGTACTATATGGCTTAATTAAAACCTTACAGTTACCACTTAATACACCAAACATGCAGTGCTCATGAACTAACTTTACAAGCCAATCAAGAAAGGAATGCCACCATGACACTGAGTAATACTCTGTGCCAAGAAACAAACTCTATCATATAAGGATAACTTGTATTCTAAATAAAACAAAAAATTACACCAGGTGCATCTATCAATGAAAGACTCAATTATAGCGTAGTAAGAATTACCTGCCCTAGGAGACTTCAATCAAATTTATCATATTTCAAAGAGAGTTTGATTATCTGGATGATAGCCTCTGCGTAATTCAGCTTATTTATTTTCAGTAGCATATCTCCTTATCTATGTCTGGATCAGAGAACAATCTGGTCAACAGTCCTTTTGCACCCCTCTATTGGGTCTGGCTGAGCCCCACAGCATCCCTCACAGTGCCGTGCTTGTATTGGGAGCTAGAAAGGTGGGGGTAACACATACCAGTGTTTCGGTACTGCTGAGCAGTGCCCGCACGGCACCAAGGGTGTCTCTCCAACTGCCCCCCCCACCTCACCAGTAGGCTGGGGGTGGGCAAGATCTTGGGATGGGACACAGCCAGGGCAGCTGATCCAGAGTAACAAATGGGAGATTCCATACCATACAGCGTCTGCTCAGATATAAAAGCTAAGGGGAAGGAGAAGGGAGGTGGGGGACATTCGTTATTTATGTTTGTCTTCTGGAGCAACCGCTACACATACCAAGGCCCTGCTTCCCAGGAAGTGGCTGAATATCATCTGCTCATGGGAAGCAGAGAAAAACATCTTTTGTTTTCCTTCATTTCTGCACACATGACTTTTGCTAATGCTTCATTAAACTGCCTTTATCTTGACCCACAAGGTTTTTTACAACTTTTTTTCTCCTGCCATCTTCTGCTGAGGCAGGGAATGATAGAGCGGCTCGGTGGGCACCTGGCACCCAGCCAAGGTCAACCCACTACAATCCCTAAAATATAGGGGTTTAGAACTTTTCCTTAAGCAAACCAAATAAAGGTATCCTTGGGCTCTATAATTAAGTTGCGGTGAAGCCACCACACTCATTTCTGTACTCTTTCAGTCATAAATTCTTGGACCTGGTCCATGAAAACTACTGGAAAATATTCTTGTATTTTGAAGTAAGGTTAGATGGGTGTCTTCATCATCAGTATGTGTTAGCTTATTGAACCAAAGGAGGTTGCAGACTCCTTTTCACAATGGCAGCAGTTATATTGCATGTCAAGGCCTACATAATTTTACTTCTTGAATCTTTTTTACCTATGTACTGCTAAAGCAATCTAAAAATAATTGAGAAAAACCATAACAGTATAGTGGATTACCTCAAATATTTCCTGATTCACTTTTGGTAACTGAAGAAAATTAACAGATTGGTGCAGTAGGTTTATGTGGCTCCAAAACTTTTGACTGGACACAAATTTTTGCTATTTATCTTTTACTGCATACATCCAAAATTCCGGTAGCTCCTTGACACAATACTATTTTGTTCTGAAACAGTTTGGCCAACTTCAAAGAAAGTCGAACACTTGAGGTTTGGGGTTTTTTTGGTGTTGCAGAGGCTTTTTAAGTCTTGAATTCATCTGTCAGATTGCTGCCTAATCTCTGTAATATTTCTAAAGTATACTTTACCTTCACAGCACGCTCAAAGGTTGTGCTCTCCTGCCACACCCATGTCATATCAAATTGCCTTCAAGAAGAATTTATAGGCATTAAAACTATTTCCGGTTTTTGCTGGAAAGTAAGAGGAGGATGAAGAAGTGGTGCATGCTACAAACTTATGAAGGTACATTTTAGAATGTAATAAAAAGTCACATTAACATTTACAGAATAAGTTCCTCAAAGACTAGAAACTTGAGTTATTACTGTTACATAATATGCTAATAGAACATTCTGGAACTTAGCTTACTTCTTACATATGATACAAGTTCACTTATTGACAATTAATAGTTCTGGTTTTTGAAGAACTGGTCAAATGAAAGTGTATGCAGCACTTATATTTCATCCATTACTTAAATGAAATATTTTCCTACTTTTTACACAGCTTATCAAAATTGTTTTCTGGTCATTTCCTAACTTTTCTGCCCTTTCAATAGCATGAAATATTGTATTAGTAAAAGGATTATAATGCCATTTCTGAACTGTCATCTGGTCAGCACGCCATTCCCTTCCTGAACATTATTTGCTCCTTAGAGCAAAAAGCAACTCAAACTATGCACACAGCACAACACAGAGCAAAGCTACTGGAAACCTTG
The DNA here is from genome assembly GCF_023634155.1 of Falco peregrinus. Lineage (NCBI taxonomy): Eukaryota > Metazoa > Chordata > Aves > Falconiformes > Falconidae > Falco > Falco peregrinus. The sequence continues at coordinate 63,426,752 of NC_073724.1, read as the reverse complement.
AAGAAAGTATGATCTCTAAACACAGAAGGGTAAATTAAAGTCTATTTTTATTTTTAAACAACTTGCTAAACTAATTAAGAGTTGTTGTTATTGTCTCTCACTTCATAAAAATATCACTTCTCAAGAATATATCAAAGCTGCTCAGACTTCACAACGAAACTAACGCCAGGAAAACTGAAATGTAAATCACAGAAAAAAAATATGTTTTTTCAAAGTGTTACCAGTTCAATTAGCTGTAAGTCCTTTTACATAGTATACCGTTTTTGGTGATATCATCATTACACAAGAAAACAGGCAATAGTTTCAAAATTCTGTTTAATGAAAAAGGGAGTGGACCTTTCAAAAGTATTCACTCTTATCCGGGTTTTGCTCCAGCTGAATTTAGTGCAACTTTTACGCTAAAATGAACAGTTTTCACTTGGGCCATTGCGGGTAGTGAAGGAGGTTAGGTGCTACAAAACTGGCCTGCTCTTTGTAAGATTTCAGCTAGGGACAGAGGCCACACATTACTTCTCTGAGCTCTGCTGGAGATCAAGCATGGACTATTGCATGCATTGTTTTCTGACAAATAATTTAGGGTAGATATTTTTGGGAGCAAAGATTTTTTTCTGTGCTCATTTTTAGCTTTGCACATTCAAATAAAAATAAACTTCTACTACAACAGCAATATTGGGCAAGAAACTAGAAAAACTAGTAGGAAACACTGGAAAAAAAGTAAAAAAAGAAAGGAAGTGGACAAAATATTAATGGAAGGATTTTCTATGCTCTGTGCTGCTAACTGGATTTAATTTCTGTTTTAAAGCGTGCCTAGTTCCCTTCCTATATTCTTTTTTTTTTTTTCTCTGTTACCATTCAAAATAAACTCCAACTGTATTTTGTAAGAAAGGATCAGGATAAGAAATGTGGGTATTGATGTTAGTGCTGTAACTATCGCACTGCAGATCTCCAGAGCACTAGGTTTTGTTTATTGTCTGTCACTGAATTCGACAGCTTCCCTGTCATGTAACAAATGACTTCTTTTAAAAAGGAGTGTATAAATATTGTCTTTGAATTATATATGTTAAATCTATATCATATGATACGATGACAGCTACCAATCTGACTGATTTTTTTTTTCATGAAATAATATCACACCGATAAAACAATTTCACCTTACCATCTTTGAGTAAATTTAGCCTCCTATGTATTTTATATGCAAAGTATTCCTTAAACTTGGTCTAAAACCCAAAGGAAGTTGAGCAGATTTTAATGTACAGCTTTCAGAATTCAGGGAAAACTCTGTTACTTGTTATACTCCACTGATTAATATAAAACCTTGTTACATGTTAAACATGAAAAACACATGCAGAAGAGGACATATCCAATGACTTGCAGGAAGGCAGCTTTACCTCCCCAGCAAACGGTAACAACATTGCCACGCACCTTCTTTCTTTGCTAATTGCTGTGGAGACACCACAAATATCCTCTCAAGAGAGATGAGATGTGGTGCAGTCCTTGCTCTAACAATTAGCTGTGATTCCCTCAGTACAGAATAGAAATTTCCAAATGGAGTAAAGCCAGCTGCTAGCATTTAGGACACGGTTATGAAAACGTAAGGACACAAGATAAAACAAAACCAGCACAACATCTTGGATTGTGATGACAATATTTTAGGACACCAAAACTGGGGGAGAGGAATGGAGGGAGGGAGATGAGCCTTGCAGACCAGGAGGCCAAAAGGAGTGCAACAGGGGGTTGCACCACTTTTTGGAACATAGATATCCAATAGATAGTCTGAGAGTCCGCCACTAGCCCACATGTAAGAGAGAAATCTGTATTATACACAAAATTAACAACAATCTGTTATTACCCTGTACAAGCCAGTGCTATGTAATTACAACATTACTTCTTTACAAGCAGACACAAGCAATTTTTCTCTGAAAACTCTGCCCAGTAAGTCACACACATGGAACTTAGCACCCTCAGAAATCACAGCTTTGGAAGCATCGCCAGTTACTAAGTTCACTGGCACCCTCTAAGACTTCTAGAACAAGCGTGACATCTGTGGGAAATTCTTCAACAGAAACAAACTCTCATGGCACTTTAAGATGTTACCGGCCCTGGAAAAGTACTCCTCACTGAAAAAACAGACTGAGAAGGCAGATACCGAGAATTGCCTGAATTCCATGGGGTTCTCACAATCTTCAGTTAATTGGGCCGAATTTACTGTAAAGTAACCAATCAAAGCATACTTTTAGATTGCTATTTCTTTATATTTCTAAGTAAGAAGTATCCAAGGGACTCCAAAATAAAGGTTCAGAACCTATATCAACCATATTGAACTAGTCTGAGCATGCACACCACCTGAAGAAATCTCTGGAAAATACACCAAATACTGACTGAAAGGCATCAAGCTTGTGAAATTAGACCCAACATTCTGAACCGTACAGCTCGTAGTAGAAACACACTACTTTTTCAAATTCAGGCTGCTACCTTTCCTAAATGAGAGTACATTCCTTACATTTAGAATTAACTGTTTACTAGAAGAAAAAACTCAACTTCAAATCTTTTAATTATTACCAGACTTACTAAAACTGGCAGCCCCCTAACTATTTATTTTTCAATTCTGACACCTTGATTGTGTTGCAGTCCAAATGACAGCACATCCAAGGTAAAGGAGATTGCAGTTAGTAATTATTTGGTTATGTTATCTCTCAATGGCAGAGTTCTAGACTACGTAGATCAGAGTAATTGGACTAGAATTTGGGTTTTAGTTAGAAAGGTTATGGACCCTGCTGAAGTTGCGTGCTCTCAATCAGAATCAAGTCTGTCTAGATCATGCTGACAAGACTTTGTCTAACTCATAGTTAGAAACCTCCAGTGAGATGATTCATAGGTTTTTAGCTTTCCCCAGTACCACATGTAGTTAAAGATTCTTTCCTGTCATTGTCATCACTGACAATTAACTAATTACCTCTTCTCCTATCCTAAATGAATACAAAAATAATTGATTGCTTTCCTTGCTCCTCTAAAGTACAGATTAATGAAACCCAGTTCCCTCAACATCAAAACCCTATTAAATTCAAGATAGCTTTCTTCTTACCACTGGGTGAGCTAGACTATCAAAGAGAGCAATGAGACTGATTTCGCACAGTAACTTCCTGATCAATTCATACAGGCTTTTTTTTAATATATTTGTGAATTTATAATATTAGTATTTTAAAAGAATTTATCTACAATATCTGGAAAGATACTATTTACTAGACAGTGCCCCCTCCTTCCATCCCATCCCATCCCATCCCATCCCATCCCATCCCATCCCATCCCATCCCATCCCATCCCATCCCATCCCATCCCATCCCATCCCATCCCATCCCATCCCATCCCATCCCATCCCATCCCATCCCTCAAAGCTGGATACAATGCTTGCCTTGCTTTGAGTTTTGGGGTCCTACCTTATCCCTTACAGCTTCAGGTTTCTTTGGCATGTTAGAGACCAGTCACAGCAGGCACTTCTGATCAAATACATCTAACTAGTCTAAAAATCCTCTACCTTTGAGTGAGTCTTGTTTTGACTCACTCTCCAGTGGGTCCAGTTAGGTTCTGATTAGTTCTGGACCACTTTGGACTTCTCTATGCCATACACTGCTCCTCATTCTGTTAAAGATGAACCTATAGGCTCATTTTTCCTTCTCTTACTTTGTTGTTTTTAGTCAGGTTTTTGCACATTTTATCTAAACACTATAATGTTGAGAGCTTTATCTTTTCCAAATTATGTGCTTCAGTTATTACTCCATACCTATCCTTAGTCCCATTCTACAATTTGTACGACTAATAGTCAAAGCAGTTTCTTATTATCTTTAGTTTTATAATAGTCTGGCTGGTTTTCCCTTAATCTTGTCTCTTTTAATACTGTCAGCTCTCTTCAATGCAACAGCCCAATTGTTTTCACTCCATCTTTTGTAACCATCTTTCCTGAAAGCAGCCTCCAAACTCAGGTTTTCCCTATCTCCATCAACCTACAATTCCAATTTATGCACTGAAAGAACAGGCCTGAAAGATTTCAGGGTATCTACCTGGGATATTGCTTTATTTGGCCACATGCCAAACCTTTTGAGGTTCGTGTTGATAGGTGGTTCCACTGAAATTAATATGGTTCTGCTTGAGGTGCAGTGGGACAGATGTTTACAGGTCTGTCTAAAAAAACTGACAAAAGACAATTGGTTTGAACAAAGCAGGACAGGAGGAAGGAAAGAAACAAATGGACTATGGTACCAATGACAGGCACATGGTATTACTATAAGCACTTGCAGCTTTCAGTCTGGGGGAGGATAATATACTCTACCATGTGTATCATATGATTAATTAACAGTCACTGAATTAACAAACCATGTGGAAGATTAACTTGTATTGTAATTGTTACTCCCTCCTAAAAATAATCTTCTCTATTGTTTGAAAATACTTGTTTCTTTCTATTTAACATACAATTTCTACCTTGCAAATAACTACACTTTTAAATGAGAAACATAGAATGTAGTCAATACTTACATTTTTGCTTAAAAGTATTTGTGATAAAATATTAAAGAAGAAGTCATGTTATTTGGAATTTTCCTGTCTTGTGGCATAATTAAAAAATACTAAAGTTCCTTACTTACCTTATTGGCATGTGTTACATTAAAATGGAAGTACTAAAAGAAATTAACTCACACTTTATGCCACCAGAAATTCTTAAAATATTCTACTGTTTTTTAATGCTTTGAGCCAGACCTTTAAACACGATGAATATATGAGGAAACCTTTTTCTAAGGATTTACCTTAAGGAAATAGCATATTTGACTGATTTTGTTTCTACATAAAAGAAGGTTAAGCTAGAAGCACACTTAAAAATGAAATAAAATGGAAAAGAGGTTTCAAGTCTTGAAAATTAATGTTTTATATTATATTACAATAGTTATACTAATCTTTAAGAAATACATATCTTCTAGTTAATAACTTTTTAATTAATGCAAGAGAATTATTTTTTAAGGTTATAAGATAAGTTACACAACATGTTTTCAAGATTTCTAACCAAATTAGAAGAATTGACAGACAAGAAACAAATGTGAATAATGAAAATTATGAATAATTTGGTAATGTATCATGAATTCTTAGCTAAGGCCTAATATGAGACCAAATGCCACATTTTCCCATGTAAAAGAAACCTAAACAGTGGAACAAAATCACAAAACCATAAATTTCAAAACCTCTCATCAACAAAAGGGCCTCCAAAAGGCTTTTCTATTTTTGCTAATGGAAAAGTAATAGCCTCCTGAATGTACTAAGTTGTAGTAACAGCACGTAAAGAGGAAGGGAGAAACAAAGGAAAAGCTTCATTAATAAAGCTTCTATTTATGCTATAGATAGCATTCAAGTTTACGTAATGAACCTCTACTCTGTAGTTCAGACAAAAATTACCTTTCAGCTCTCAACAGTAGAGAGCAAGTTATATATTTATTCATGGGTTTTCACATCATTTACCTCCAGAAACAGATTTGATTCAGTATCTTTTTACTCATGGGTCTTTCTCATTTCAAAACAGTTTCTGCAGCAGTTTCTATTCAAATATAAGGGGTTTCAGGTGCACACGTCTGCTTCTTATCTCTTCTGGTAATTGCCCTGTTAAGCCACTCCGAGATGGGCGTTAGAAAATTGCATTCACATTACCATCTTACATTTCAAAGTTAACTGAAAATTTTTACGACAGTACTTTTTTGTTTGGGTTTTTGTTTTTTTTTTTTTAATTATGAGAGCCAGCATCATACTAGGCACTACTGACTAGGTACAGTATAGCCTGATGCATTCCTTTTGAAGAGTCTTTTTCCCTGACAACTGGTACAAATTTCTTCCTTTGAACACCACTGCAAGTGATCATTATAAAAGTGGAAAAACTTACCAAGACATCTTTGCTTAAGAGTTTGCTTACTCCATGTGTATAAATTTAGTTAATTCTACCACAGAAGGGTGCATTTATCTTTGGCTCTGCCATTCTTAGGGTTATGCAGAGTGAAAAGTATAGCCACCCTTCACGTACATTCCACACCCTTCAGGAAAGGAAGCAGTAGTCTTAATGAACAAAACCAGAAATTGCATGCTGGGATCTGTTACACAGGCAATTTTCTTGGATAATCATTTGTAGCCGGATTTTGCATAAACTACTTGCATAATATTCACCAATCTTGACCCCCTCAGTCATACTGTTTGCAGCCTAATACTCCATTTCACTAAGCACCTGTAATTTTAATTGCAGTAATACTGCAGGATGAATTTATCCCCATGTTTTCTTTACAATAAAAGGCTGTTAATTAGGCCCCAATGTTGACATTTTTTCTGACTAATGTAGGTGATATTTCTGTTTTCATTACCTTTTTAGCAATTTGTTAAGTAAGGCATGGACAAAAAAAAAGAACAGACATCTAAGCCAGGGCCTGTACTCCTCCTCTATACTCTTTTTTGGCAAAAGGCATAAATCATCCTTGAGTTTCTTAATACAAGCACGATTAGCTGGCCATTTTTAGGACAAATGTTCATCCTGCCTTCTAGACCATTAATTTTCAACATACAATCCTCAAAACTTCTGAAACTGGTCTTCAAAGTGAAAGGGGCATCAGATGCAAAATACATTTTCATGTATTGTATTCCCTGACATGCAGCATTTGAAAATAGAGAAAGCAGGAAAAAGGACCCAAACAGATTATACAGGGATTCAAGTAAATAATGTTGAGAAGCATTCTTGAAGCCTAAAGCAAATGCAGCCATATAATTCACCTTATACATGGTGAGCTATACTTGGCAAAAGTATTCAAGAAGCTGTATCAAGAAGCTCCCTAGGGCCGGAAGTTCTGACAGGAAGACAGGTCTCTTGAGATGTCATGCTAACAACTAGCTTCAGATGTTACTTAATTTTATTTATCAGCATCTTAAAAATAATAGTAATTTGGTGCTAGGGTAATGTTTTGGCGTCATAGTAGCTTTATTGTACAAAATAGCTTAAAGCCATTGTAGTATAAAGAAATGGAAAAGAAAGGTGTACCTTCAGTTTCAGCCTAAGATATTTCATTATTATGGTACTTGAAGACCAAAGACACACTACCAAGTACATCTCATCAAAAAGAAAGAACCTTGTCCAATTTTATTGACATAACGCCTTTTAAGCATAAAAACTTTGCAAGTGGTATCATTTAATTAAGTAGAAAAGGCTGTATAAAACTATAGCTATTTTTCTAAGTGATATTTATATTTCAAATCACCTATGATGCTATTAAAAAGTAGAGGACCATCCTAACAGCAGCATTAATAGGATGGTGGCTTGGAGTGTTTATCATTTCACTGCATTTCACTGAATTATTATCCCCAAAACATGGATTTTATCTTTTTAAACTATGGCATTTTGAAATAATTATGAATTGTTCAATTAGTATGTTTAATCTGACATCTGAAATGATTACTTCTGTCTGATCTGTTCAATACTTTCCTTTTACTATTCTCTGTTGCAGAAGTTAAACCAAGGAGACAATTAGAGTCATATTTAGCAAAAATAAAGCAGCAGTAAAACATGCTAAATGTTGCAGCTTGGTTCCTGGTACTGCTGCTTTGTCTTACTCTATAGTACAGCTAGATTTCCAAAGTCAGGACCAACTGAGCCAGATCAGGTTGCGGAAGTAAAATTTTATCTGCGTAGTGATAAGGTCGTTTTACATAAAATTCCCCTGGGAGAAATTACATCTTAGCACCAGTATCCGGGTAATCCAGTTAGCTAACAAAACAGGCTTCAGGTAAGAGATGGTCACCAGAAACAGGGAAAAAAACCCCAGCGAAGAAAAAAGCTCATTTTAGACAGCTACTTTGGACATGAGGTTTTAGCCCATGGCAAACAAACCGTATGAAAATACCCATACATGTTTTCATACTGTCCTGCCACTGTGTTCACCACTTCGTTAAAACAGTAAAAAGACAGGACTTATAGAATCTACTTAAAAGCCATGTCTGGAGACAGCATGTGGATGAACAATGCAATTTTGCCATGATTTAGTGGCAGAAATTAGGATATTCCACACTGCCGTCTATATACAGGGTTGTTGCAAAAAGAATGTCAAAGTTTTGTTAAATTCATTCTACCATAAAGTTATCTCAGATCATTTGAATCTATGTCAATCATTTTAGTAGAGATTTTCCAGGTGACAGAAGGATTTGTGACTACATCCAAACCACATGCTATGGCACTGTGATGAATTTATTATGACTTTTAAATCCGAGAACACAACAAGAAATTCAGATACCTGTTTTCTAACACTGTCAGAGCCTGGCTTAAAAACAGTGCAGAGAAAGAACTAGGGGCTCTGTGCAGACAAGCTTCTACTGTTACATGTTCACCGATCTCAAATCTTTGCTATATACTTAGCATTTGACATATATTTTCGTTACCATGGTCAATTAAACTCTTCTCAATTAAACAGCTTCCTAAATTTTAATTTTCTGTATTTTTTGCTAAGGCAAGGCAAGAGAGCTAACTGGCATCCTTGCACAGCGCACATGAGAGTTACAAAATACATTCAATCCTGCATGTCAAGTTTCTTGGGTTCCCCAGGTGCAAGCTGATAACAAAATAAGAAACTTCTTTTCTTTAAGAAACTACCACATTACGGGTATTTGTTGGCACTGCTTAGGCTCTCGTTTCAGAAAGCTTTTTTCATGGCAGCAGCACAGTCCCTCCCTCAGTGAGGCTACCTGAAAGCATGAAACTGCTGATGTGTGTGAGAAATCCTTGGCCTATGCTTTTATTAGCATAATATAAGACTCGTTTTAACAACCTGTCCTAGAAAAACCTGTCTTCCTGTCAACATTTCAATGCTGATATTTGGAATGCATATGGTGAAGAAAAATACATTAATGAAAGTATTTGTTTATTTTTATATTTACTTCTTTTACCTGTTTATACTACAACATAAACAAATGAGTCTTTATTTATGTATTTGATGGGGTTGGAAGTATATATTTACTTCAGAATAAAGGAACAATATGTCACATTAATAAAGGCTTACGCAGCAGAGCTTGCCTTCAGGTCACTCCAGTCACCGAGCGATATCAATTTGACATTAACAGAAAGATACTACTAACAATCTTAAACATGAGCTAGAGAACCCCCTGCTGTCTACCAGTGAGGGGAATTGAGTTGGAAACCTTTAGAAAAAGCAGCAGACCTTGAAATGCCAAATAAAATTCCTTCTTCCATCCAGAGATAAAGGGAAAGAGTAGAGCATTACTTTTTAACAAATAGGACTTGACAAAAAAGGGACAAAATAGATGCGGGCATTTTTCAACATTTGTTACTTTGCTGAATGGGACAATGTGAAGAAAAACGGTTGTTTCATCTTTCTGGAGAAAAAAAAAATCACATATGCATAAACACATTTGCTGAACTTCTGAAGCCCTTTTCTTTTACAAAGATACTACCCAGACTGATTAGAAATTACCAACAGATGGTAATAATTAAGGTGGCAAAATGATCATCTAATTTTCTCTGATTTTTTTTATAAAGTTATTGTTACGTACATTTGAATGTAATGCTTCCTGATTCGATTACCAACACTTCTTTTTTATTGATAAAAGTATTAAAGAAATACTCTGAATCTGCAAAATACACAGGTTCAGTTCTTGTAAAAGTGGATAATAATTTGGATTATTCAGGCTTGTTAACAGAGAATAGGCTCATTCTCAAAATAATTTTGTTTGTTTTCTTCTTCTTTAATGCTTGTGATTAAATTACATCTTTATGTATAATTTACACTACTTTTATTCTTGTGTGAGTGGACATATATATACTAACACACCCCTTTACACATATAAGTAATAGGAGCATTATTATATAAGTTTGTATTTATGTTGATATCTTGTGTTTTTCTTGAATTTTGACTAACCATTCCAGCAATATTTCAGCATTGTCCTCAAGCCTAAATAAGAACACAGTTCAAGATCTTGAAAATTCTGTTGAGCAATTATTTCTGGAAATAAAGTAAACATTTTATCTGGATAATTTCAAAGTATCTCCTTCAAAATATTTTTAATTTTTAGTTAGTATCATAAACAAAAATATTCTAATCTTCACAAGCTGTCATTTTTACTTTTTTCCTTGCAAAACCATTAACCAAGCAACAAGACTTTCTGGTATTTACTACGAATTTTGCAATACTCTGGTTAAATTCCATTAATGCAGACAACAGACAGTATTTATTAGTATAAGTAATGTCTTTCACTTTGCCTTAAGTCCAATGAGATGTTTCTAGAAAACATTTCTTTTCCTGACTCAAGTGACATCTGAGCACAATCAACTTTCCTCTGCTCCCATTAACACTCAGGAACTGGTGTTGTGGACAGCTACAGTACCACAACTGTTACTCTTCATTCCTTTATTCAGTAATATAACAAGTTAACAGTTACACTCCTGGACTTCTTTTGTGACTTTTCAGTTACAACATTTTCTCCACATTTCCATGACCAAATTCCAAGAATCTGTCCAAGAAACTTCTACCACTTCTACTAGTGTAGTCTCACACAAAAATGTCTACTAAAGTAATGAGGATAACAAGGTTATAGTCTATTTATTTTTAAGACCAGGAGTGCAGAACTCCAATGCTTTATTTCTGACTTTGGTGTGTACGTATAGATGAATGAAACTGATCATGCCTCTTCACAGCTAAAAATCTGTGATCAGAATCTGTGATCTGCCAGAATAAAAGGACACTTTGTGTGAGCTTGGCATCCGGTCTGTAGGTGACATGGCCAGTGTCCCCACATTTCCTTTCAGGGTAATTCCAACAGTTTCAAGTGAGACTATTTTTGAAACTACTTGAGTAGTTTCACGCAAAATTTACTAGTGAGACTGTTTTCATACGGCTGGCAGAGTTTGAAGTGAACCTGCTATGATCTACCTGTCAATCACATAATCCTAATCCTTTCTTCTGCCTCTTTCTTTCTCAATGCCAGATTTACACAACCAAAGCTGTGAGTTAGACACAGTCATTTAGACACTATCTCACTATTCGTCACATGCCATCTATAGAGCAGTCACCTCCATACAGTAATCTTTGAAAATCAAAAATCTAATCATGTCAATTGAAGAAAAGTGGCTTTCACAGTTCTAAGTAGGATAGCACAGGGCAGGATGCCATCAGCTGTCAACGATGCAGCGAAACTTCTGTAAGTATTAAGGGGAAATATCAATTTTATCTCTTATTCTGTTTTCAGAGGCTATTCTTCAGCCACCTTCACTGCTCAAATGAATGCTAATGGGTGATAGAATTGCCCCAGCTGACGCTTTTGAAGTTGGCACTTCCAACGCCTGAAAGGCCGATTCCTTCATCTCCTTTGCTGCTTGTACCAATAGATGCTTGAAAATAAAGAGACAAGGGCACACTCCTGATCTTCAAATGTCAAGAAGAAAATAGTCAACTTGGTCTGCCTCACAAACAACATAAGTGTTGAAAAAGATTATTAAATGCTGTCTCTTGCTATCTTACCCTAAGCCTTAAAAGGAGTTCTCTAGAAAATGTTGGGGTAGGGGGTGCGGGGGTGAGGAACACAAGGTATGCAGGTTGAAATTAAACGTATTTTTTACTAACAGCATCCAGATGTTGAATTAAACAGAGAGACTCTCCCTGCTATACTTTGTTCAAGAAGCTGAATGAGGATGAAGCTTACAATTATCCAAATCCTTCTGGTACTTACTGAAGTATAGCCCAATAGCTCCAGATCCCACTGGAATGAATGGAAAAATTCTATCAAACCTAAAAATCATTCTATGCCATTATAAAAGGAAAAGTAATTATTGTGAAAGTATGAAATTACAACTGCATGTGAGTTCTGAGAGAACATATTTTTCAGTTCATATCTCCCTGAGAACATCAATAATTTATAGAGATAGTGCTTCCAGATTATTCTCGATTAATTATACTTTACTTTTTGTCTGACCAGTCTGTTCTCACATTATCACAGTAACACGCCCCTTGCTCTTCCCTTGGCAGGGAACATCCAAAGACATTACAGGATAAAGAAAAAAATAACAACAAGGATTGCAGAATGTGGGTAACCACAGGCACATCTACTTTATAATTTAAATGTTATAAAAATTAAACCCTTGGGTGTTTAAAATAAAGCCATACTCAGCCAATAGTGTAAAACACTGGTGGGAGAAATAGTAGCAAAAGCTAGCAAATAGATTTAAAAAATCTTATACTTCTACCTATTGTTAACATCTTATAAGCTACTTTCAGGAGTAGATCTTTTCATAATATTATTCTCATTCCTGATGATCTGGACTATGCTCAATTTTGGCCCGTAGACTGAATGGCAATGTGACAGGGTGGAAGTGCTTAGGGGACATCAGTCACAACACGGAACTCAGATGCTGGCCAAGAGGGACATGAAAAAGAGAACATATTATGCTTTTGAAATGTTGGCTATATTTTGTTTTGTGCCTGTGGTATAAAACTCTTTCCCTATCTTTTTAAAATTCACCAGCCGTTAGGCAATTCTGCAATAAGTAAACAGTTCCATGGTGAATTAGGCAATCACATCTCTTTTGTGGAAAACGCTAGGTTCTTAGCTGTGTATGTCTGTGGAGCCACAAAATACTGGTATTTCATTTTCATGTTGAAACACTTTGTTTTCAGCTTTGCAGCCACAATCACACTACAGATTAAGTAATATAATGTAAATATCTGGCAATGCTAAAAAATTGTATCATCCTGTTAATAAGACAAAGCTATCTGCAATGTGATGTGCTATTGGAAAAAGAAATCCACGAGTGCACAGAAGGATTTAAGTCTTCAGCTTTTTGTTTTGCTTACTCAAAGTACAGGGTTTTGCTGCAGATCCTGCACATTAAGTCTAGGGGTTCATGTTTTACCAGGTAGTGGCATCATGTCACTTTTTATTACAAAATGTTTAGTGACAAATATATCAGGAGAACAGAATGTAGAGAACAATCACAACTGAATTCAAACACAATGGGGTGAGTCGTCTACTCACCCATACTCCAACACTTTTAGTGCAGGATTCAGGTTTGACTGCTGATTTTCTACATATTTATGATTCTATTTGAGACACCCTCAGGGAGAGACGGAATGTCCCCAAGGCTGTATTTGTAGTGTGCTAGAAAACAAGAATCCTTGTCAAGTCAACAGGAATCAGTCAAGAGAGCTTCTCATCTGACAGCGAATAGAATATATTGCATAAACATCGCACAATAAACCTTGCCAGTTTAACCCTTGCAAGAGAGATTTTTGAAAGTGATCGGTATGCCAACCTATGCGATCAACAACTGTAATTAGCATCAGAATTAGGCCAACACTTGGTACTTCTGAGAATTTTGGAGGGTTCCAATGTCCAGACAGTACTTCACAAATTTGAAACTGGAAATTTTATTTGATTGCAGATGCATGCGATTACACTAAACTATGGGCAGAAAAAGCTCTGCTATTGTTAAGTGTTCTGATACCACGCCACAGCTCGCGCTTGGTCTAGTAACAGGACAGATAAACCTCATACATTCCTCCTGGAGGTCTGGATCTGCCTGTCTCCACCTAAAACTGCCTCTCTGGTGACTGAATGGTGTCCCAATGAGAGAAAGATGAGAAGGCAGGAAAGAGTCACACTCTACAAAGAACAACTTCAAAAGTAGGCTGTAAGGTCCATGATACTTGTCTAACTGAGGATATATGATCATGGACTATCCATAGTAATACCCCAAGGAACACTATTAGAGAAAGTCGACAGCTGAAAAAGTGCAGAACTGAGGAATTTGATATGAGAAACCAGAAGGAGATGAAGACTTGATATATATTACAACTGTGTACCAGAAGTTACTAGATGTTTGCTTTCCTAGCTAGTTTTGTCCAGACATCTAAAATTTACTCTTAACACTTTCACATTGTAAGTGATCTGTGATCAGCAAATAGTTAAATACAAATTTAGCTAAAGGGAAAAAAAAGTGGTCTCGAGTTATCCTTTCTGAGAGGTTTAGTCCCACGGGAATAAGAAGGCTTCAGAGATGATCCAAGTCATGTATGTGGACATATTCACCCACAGACTGTCACAGCTCTTCAAAGATGCACACCGTATCTAGTCCTTGGCCACAGAAAATTCAACAAGGGAAAGCTGGTGGAAGCAGTTCCTGTCCCCCCCAGCATGCACCCATAAGACAGGGGCCATGAACACCCTAGAGCAGCTCCTGGATTAATAGGCTCTGCCAACAAAGAAGAGGCCAGGGTGAGGGGTCATTATTCAGGACATGCAGAATCAGCATTTCTATGCCCAGATGGTCAGGTTTCCCTGCAGGATCCAGCCCATGCCTAAAGCTGCCTCACCAACGAGGAAGAAATTGAAACATCCCAAGTTTTTCCACAGGGGCACTTGGCATATGGGAAGATTACAGAGGATAAAAATTCATCACTGACCATCGTTCACTAATCTTAGCTACACACTTGCCTATGTAAGTGAAAAAATGAATATGCTGCAACCAGAAAACAAATGTGCATAGCAGCAAGGTAAAACAAGACCAAAACAAATCAACAATAATACAAAACCTGTGTTTTTTTACAAGAATGTAATGGATACTATTTATGTCAGTCATTAACATATGTAACACTAATACAGAAGACCTATTGCTATGCATACAGCTATTGCATTGCAAATAATGCTTTCATTTTACAACAGTGATGAAGACTGTTACAGCTTTTTTGTACATTTGGTATTTATAGAAACATATATTTTCTACAAAGCCCTGTTGTGTAGGGTTGCACACTATAATAACATATCAGATATACCATCCTTCTTTTGCAGCTCAGTCTTAAGGACCACATATTATACAGAACTGTGTTGCAAGGATACAACGACAAACTAATACATACTTGAGCCCACATCATCTGATTATAGGCTATATAGGGTACCTTACCAAGTTCCCTGAAGTTATAGAATGCTTGCATAATTTTATTTAATTACATAGGTAAATAGAGTATTTTCATCTTTCATGTTAATATTACAGGATAAAACTTAAATATTCTGATCCCGTTAATTAAAAGTTTTAGAGAAATCATTAAAAATTCTTTAAAAATGTATTTGACTATTTCATTTCTGCAAGATAATACTGAATTTTTCTTGCATAATGAAAGCACTTTTTTACTTGACTAAAGCCATTCTTCAGCGCAGCAGAATTTTTTCTTCTTTCTTTTTTTTTTTAAATTGACTTTATATTTAAAAGCTCACAGTTCATTTCTGTTCATCTATCTTGGTATCTAGTCATATATCTTTTGGAAATAGCCCTGAATAACAGAAGGTGCATTAACCATGCAGCTATAGCAGCAATAGCACCATATGTGTCTAATTGTTGTTCTACACCACACACTTATTTTTTGTTCTTTACTTAGAAATCTTGAGCTGCAGTGAGAAGTCTTTACATCATAAGAATAAAATTTATTATGAAAAGGATTTAAACTTACCGTACAATCCATCTACAATTGCCTTCAGATATTTTGAATATTCATCAACCAATAACAGAAAGAAGTAGTAGCGTTTTGTTTTGGAAACATGCTTTTGATAATTGTCTAAAATGTGAGAGATTTTGTATCTTTGGTAGCTACTTTTCATACTTTGATGCAATGAATAAGTAAGATTACATCATAATGAATAGAAAATTAGAAATTGTAAACATGATCCTTTTGCTTCTGCAGTGACAATTACCAGGGAAGTAAAAGAACAGAAGACAAGAGAGGTATTGGAAGATTACACAATACACGCAGTGAGACAGCATTCAACATTTAGGATTACAGATAACCCCAAAGGTCTAAGAACAACAAAACTGAGGATAAAGAAACGTCCAGAAAAGTGTAGTTCTATCTATGCAACAAAACAAACATTGGCCAAAAATACAGGGGGGGTTCTGTAACAGGCAGAATTGCCAGAAGCAGAAATTCGACAGACTAGATAAGCTGCTGGTCCATCAAGCCTGTGCTCAGCCTTTGGCTGTGACCGTTGCGCAATAGTTCAGAGGAAAACTTTCTTCAGCACATCTGTAGTAAGCGATGCCATATGTTGAGGAAAGCATTCCTCTTGATTGCTGTGATAATCATCTTAATTCCTGAAACATCAGATTACCTTATTTTAGCATACCTACCTAGGGTTACTATTCCTTGTCATACAACATTAGTTGAAAAATACACAACTGCAGCCGCTAACTGTGATCTTCCATGCTTTGAAAAGAAGTTTGGAAGAGCAGCTTTTTAACCTTGATACATTTATCTACGTTTGTGTAATCTTAGGGAAAGAAAACACATATATCAAGAGATTTTTTGCATGTGCATATGAGAGATAGATGTGGGAAAGGAAAATAAATATTTTAAGCAAATATGAAAGTGTTTCTTATAGATTAAAAAACCCAACTAAGTCCAGTCAAGGATACTGTGAACATTAATGTAGCAAATAAAACACATATATTTGGTTTAAGTGGCAAGAAACATCACTGCAAGTTTTGAGAAAGATTCTGTGATTACCCCCAGTGCAGCATTTAAATGGCAGGAGCGTGAAACAGCTGCCACAGATGAAGAGGCCACACTAAAATACTACATCTTTATAGTACTATCTTTTTCTATATTCAAAGTAGCATATTTCTTTAACTAGTACTGTTTATGAACCGTAGTTCAACTAGTAGCCATTTCGGCATGTGAAACCCTCAGAGGAGTAGTAACAAATGCAAGCAGACTCAAACAATGGTGATATCATCATAAACATTTCTACAATGAAGATACAATCATAGGGCTTTCTACAATTCTGTTCTGCTCAACTGTGCTATTTCTCTACTTTCTTAAATCCCTGCTTATCACAGTCTCCTCATGTCAGCCTCATTCCATTCACCTCTTTCCTTCTCCCTTCTCTCCTACCCTATCAAACTCTCACGTGTCTGTGCATGCCACCTTTTTCCCTTATCTTGTGTGTGAAAACATTGCCTTCAGCACATTCAATCAAAAAATGTACTGAAAACCTAACCCACTGAAAAAAGTCATGGACTTAGTATGTACTCTATACCCCTTTTCTACTATACTCTGTAGCAGGGACATCTGTCACTATTTTGTACAATACAGCAGGGGTATGTTATCAGTTGTTTCTTAAGTGTCACCATAGAATAAATCAAAACATTAGCAATTTTCTGTATTTATTTTTGGCAGGCAACTTAAGAGGTAAATTATCTACCTCCAAACACAGACATAAATAAGCATAAGATGATTTTCTCCTCCCTGTCAGTGTGTCTCAACTACTTCTGGAACATGCTGAACTTGTTTACCTTTTGAGCAATGCAGCCCAAGTTACAGAGGAACACAGCCCTCAAACATGCTATTTACTCCCCTCTCAAACAAACTTGGTTATATGAAGCAAATACAGGTCACCCTCCAACCCATACCAAATGGAGTAAAAATTAACAGGCTACACAAAGAAGGTATTCATACATAAGAATACTTTAGTAGTAAGCCCTTAGAACTAGCTGATGGAGCTTGCATGAAGTCAATGTGCTTACGCTCTTAAATACCACTGTTAACATAAGCTGTGATTTTCAAATAATTAAATTCACCTATTTTGCTCACTCCAAAGTATGCCAGAGTAGTTCACAACCCAGGTCATAACAAGTGAACTAAGGTCCTGTCTCTGTCTTAGGGAAGTCTATGCTGGCAGATAAGAGCATGGGAGCAGACTGAGACCCTAAAGTATAAGACTTACATAAGAAATGTTTCCTATTGATCACATTATTAAAGGAGCCACTCCACTCTGATGTGCTACATTCACAAAAGCACAGATACCTCAAGAGCAACAAGATTTACCCTATTCTATTATTCGGTATACTTCTGAATACTAGAACAAAAGCCTACCTCTTTGAAATCATAATGTAAGCTCATATCTGTCCACATCTCTCTAAAGAGGTACGTTCCTAACTGTTTCTACAGTATCTTGCAAGATGGGGAACAATCTCTGCCAAAACGTAAGTCAACCGGTTATACTGTGGCAACACAAAATCAACAAAAAAAAGCAGAAAAATGCTGCCTTGGTGTCACATTAACCTCTTTTTGATTATTCTTGTAAAAATATATGAATTTTAAAACATCACACTTCCTCTTTGGTTTTCCCTAGTTTAAGCTTCCTTCTCTTCTGTTTATTATAAGATTTTATGCACCTTTGAACCTTCAAAGTACTGCACACGTGAAGCACTGTTATTTCAAAGCTATCAGAAACTTATTTTTTTCTTTGACTTTGATTTAGATACTAGAAGTACGCATTACTTCAGTTCTCACTCTTTTGCAGGCTGTACTGTCTATGCTCCTATCTTTTTCCTTGAGGCTGAATTTTGTTCTCAGACAGGTCAGTTATGTGGGCTTAAAGCAGTGGTGGAAATACAAGCAGTGGGAAGCTGCTGAAATATCAGGAGAAATCTTCAAAGGCTTTTCTTTCTAGGTGAGAGTTGCCAGAGTGATATAACAAATACACTTCCCAGCAACAGATATTGATGTTTTCTCTCATTTGTGAAGGCTGTGACATGGACCGATATCTTACTGCTGGAGAAACACTACCCAGCCAACACCCTTCCAACACCCTCATAACCATGTATCATGGCAGATCAAACACACACACACCCATTTTACAGGATAATGGTTCTGTAAAGCAAGTAGTGTGCCATTGCTAATTCTGAAATACATTACGAAAAGTTGGTGAGACCTCCCAGAAACGCAGCCATGTCTCTCCATTACTCTCTATACGCTCTCAGTGAGGTTCCCACTGCCCCATACCCAGAAGAGGAGCTCTGGAGACACAGTGCACAAGTCCAGCCAGGCATCACACTGGAAGAGGTTACCAAGCAGTTTAGACCTGGCCCTGCAGGCTCAATCAATCTTTTAAAGCATCTCTGCAGTTCATCAGCCTTACTAAGAAACCAGGCAGTGGATTGCTATGCCTTTAGAATCTGCTGCTGACAATATCACAGGTGTACTCTTCCCTTTCTGGTTTCGTCCGTGCCTCAGGTCTCAGTGAAAACTGGCAGAAGAAAAGGATAAAAAGGAAACACAAAGAAGAGAGCACAAGCAAATAAAGGTGGTTTAGACTTAGGAAATTTTTCCTTTATACATTTTAGTTTTTCCCTTTTCTCTTACTCTGGTAGCCACCAAATGTTGGCAACACCCTGCTAAACTGCTTCTAGGATGAAAAAACCACCCCAGGTGTCCTTCCAAACCCTCCCAGATACATCAGTTAATTCTTTAAAGAAATTAATTGATATAGTCCAAGAAGACTTTCCTATCCTCACCTTAGAAAGACAGGAATCATAGAATGGGCTAACATATTGTTTTACCTCTGAGTCCATCCTGTTATGATAGAAAAAATCCTAGAAACAGAACAAGAAGATGCAGCTCCCCTGAAAGTTGAAGTAGTGAACCTTTTTCAAAGTAAGTTCACCAAAATTAGCATCAAAACCAACAAAAGCTTCTGCCATCATGTACTGTACTGCCATTGCCGTTTTCCTGCTGCAGGCAATACCTGTTCCCCATAGAGAATCCCTGCAGCTGTGCTCATTTTTCCAGTGCATGGATGCAGTTCCACTCCTTTTGATTTTTATAAGATCAACCCTGGAAACAAAACCTTATCTTGCCCAACCTTTCCAAAGGTGAGATCGAAGTATGGCATATTTTGGGATATGGACATATAAAGTCCATAACTATTATGTCAAAAATCTTGCTAGTAAGTCAGATTTTTTTTGTGGAAAAATCCAGCTTCTCCAACTAGCTTTCACAGTGATGAAGTCAGTCATAAATACTGAATTACTCACAGTTCATTAATCCATCTAAAATTAATTTCAACTCATTTTTATAATTCTTGTTACTTACTAGCATACATCTAGATTTGGGTGGCTGCCACTAAATAAATATATCCTGATTACAACTGGATATATATATGGATATACATATATAAGTGTAAGTATACACACACATACACACAGAGAAATAAAGCTGGATGCAATAAACCAAAACTTAAAAAAAGGTGAGATTAATGGATAGTATTTAAGTGGGCTAACCCTTAAAATAGCAAGGAAAAAAATGAACATGAAAAGGCTTTTGTTCTCATATTTTATATGATAGAAAATAATAAATCATGGCATTACAATAATTAATTTAAATGCATTGAAAAATAGGGTTAAAATTTTGGAAAAGTATTTTCTTTCAGGAATTCTGCAAAGCCATATCAAACTCCAAAGATTTTGCTTCTCTTTTATTTGCAAGGCTTTGATAGCATATGTTAGGGACCCTGACTCGATCCATCCCCAAAGGACAGAATAGAAATTTCATCTGCTGCAGCAGGCAAAACAGATATGAAAAGCTCTCGAGACTGACTTTCCTACACAATTTGCTGTCCTTCTATTTCTGTTCTAAGAAAGAAATAATGCTATAACACTCCTCTGTGAAACTTCTGCACTTTTTTTCTAGGTCTAATTCTGTGAATTACTTGAAAAAAGCTTAAATGTAGCAGAAGAAAATACAAAAAAAAACCCCAAGAAACTCCCAAACTGACACAAACAACCATTAAAAATATTAAAATAAACCAAACAAAGCAGGGAAATAATGCAAATCTGATTTTTTGTATTTGATAATCTGTATGTAAAACTGGTCTGTCACTGTACCTTCATTTTCTTCTTAGTTGTTACTTCATATCAGAGAAAGCAGGATCACACATAATACCTTTCCTGTCAGCGCTGCTGCTTAATTAGTCAACATAATGTGAACTCTATGACACAAATAATTGAGTTGGGGCCTTCAACCTCTGAAAAGAGGCATCAACATGTAGGATATTCTCACAAGCTATGGGTTTCATATACTGTGAATGGAAAAAGGAACAGTGAAGTATTCTGCAGAGAAGAACTATACAGGACTTCAGTCTCAACTCAGACTATAAATGCTACTTAGTCTATAGTGCATACTTCTATTTTTTTAAAATGTAAGAAACTAGTAATATATCTAAATATATGTAAATTTTAACTCACATTCCCATTATGTGCCACTTTTTTTTTTTTTTCTCAATGATAATAGCTGGCATATGAAACTTAGAAAACTTTTCTCTCCCATCGTCCCCTGAATTGGCAAGAGAAAACCATATATGACATGTAATATACAACTTCTGCATTTAGGTGCAACAGACACACAACCATGACAAAAAGTCAAAAAAGCCCACCAAGACAGTAATAGAAAGTGATTGGTTAAAAAGATTTTTCTACAAATGACAGTATTTAAAATATTCTGCACACAGTATTTCTTCATCTTGATCCTCAGGGAGAAGACAGACTTCTCTCTGATGTTTTGTCTTCGTATTTTCAAATGCATTAATTTCTAAGCCGAAAGCAGGCAATTGCTAAAACAAAAATGGATTGTCAACGTTTTCAATAGATTAATATGAAACAATCAAACCTTTATTACAGCACTGATACTTTGAAATCACTACCTTTAAATTTGCATAATTACCAAATATTACTACTTTTCAACTTGACAAAAGTGTAAGTTGAAAATAACTTTGTAGACATACTAAAACTAAAGGCTTCCACTGAGTTTTCTAATGTCACATCTCTTTGTCACTTAATGGGCCACTCTTAATTCTCTGCATGAGAAAGAGTAAGCAGTACATTCTGAAAACACTCATTTCCTTACCTCACACAAGGTAAAGTGACAGATTGAGACCACTCAATAAATTTTTAAGTGGAATAAACTCAAAATATAACAACATTCACAGAACAAATTTCAGAAGTACTCAACAAGTTGCCAATAACTACAGGAATATATGAAGTCACCAAGTCCAAAAATCTTGCCATTAATGACAATGAAGAATATGCAATCCTGCAAAACATTAAACATGTGGTTTACATTTGCCTTATACATAATCTTTTATTTATATCCATGAGATTGATCACAACCTAAGTAATCTGTGTTGCTCAAAATAAAGACATAGGAACAAAGCAATTCAGAATCCCACGGACATGACAGAAATAATCTTGTTAGACCTGAGGATGTTCTAGGGGTCAGGTTCACATCTATTAAAAGTTTGGATCCAGTCATGTCTTCTTATCTTGCCTTGCACTTTGCACTCCTTTCCCTTCCTCAGATGACACCATTCATTTAACTTGGACCATCTCCAGAACAATACATAAACACAGTAGCTGCCAGAATTTGTTCATGTAGGGTCCCTCCCTGCACAGAATTACCCGTCAGGAAACTGTTCATTTTCTGAAAATTATGTTTCTTTCTGAAGGACTGAGAACTCATTTCAGAAACAGTGCTTGTCAAGAATGTACTCTTAACTGTACCAACACATTAAAAAAATACTGTTCATGCCATTATACTGAAATGAACTCCCCACATGAATTGAAGGAACTGAGAAATCAGCAATGCATTTTCTCTAATAGCTCTAGGGTTTTTCTTCTAGTTTTCTTCCTTTGGACACCAAATATTGCATGTTTTCCTGTGATATATTTTTTTTTTGAACAGAAGAAATTAAAGGTTTTAGATCATACTGCTGGAGTTTCCAGCAGACATTTTATGAGGACGATTTTTCTCTTTGTCTTGACATTGACATTCAAGATTAGTTCAATTTTTTCTTCCTAATTAGCTTTTCCCAGACAATTGTATATTTGAAACAAACAGAATACTTCCCCTTAGGGCATCAGAAACTTAATCTGTCCAATTTCCTTTCAATGGACTTTGAAAACAAAGCACTGTGTTGTAACTCAGTGGGGAATTAAGCTATATGACGTTAAAAATGGAAAAAGCACTATGTAAATAAATTCAACATAGATGGCAATAAAAAAATAGTAATGAAAAAATCCTTTAAGCCACCTTGTTAATACCTGACAGAACTGCCTGTTCATATTAAAGCCCATTTGCCTTTCAAATGAGGTGAAGACACTAAATTTAGAAAAAACTGAGGATTTTTGTATTCACTACAACACACTGAGCGATTAGCATTAAATTGTTCGGAATACCTTAAACAGTTTGAGGACTTTCCAATCACTTTATCTGGCAGTCTTCTTTGTGACTCAAAAGATTTTTCTTTAAACTTTGATCATTCTACAAAGATACAGTCCCTCACAGAACTTTTATTTCAGATATCAGCAAAACAAAGAAAATCAATAATGCTAAGTATACAATTACAAGATTATGGTGATAAACTGTGAGGCTGTTAGACTTTTTAGACAGACGTTACACTTGTAAGTCTTATCAATAAAAGTAAAGTAACTGTTAGAGCAGCTTTTTGATTCTGTTCAACAAGTCACTAAGAAAGTAATTGTGGGTCTTCATTTAAAAATTCTGGAGAATTTAACTGAAAATAATAGTCTTTGTGGTGTATTGCACACTACCAGTATAGCCTACCAGAAAAAGAGCTCTACAGAATGTTTTGTTAGGACTGCTAACTCGCAGACTTTCATACACACTACACAGTAATTTTGACTGTAATCCGTTTATAGATATGCTGCATACGTACATGGGTACACAGGTGTCTGTACTATACGTATATACATATATACACACCACAGAACTTCTTAAAAGTGAATATGCATCTCATTTCTCTGTAGATTTCAACTTGAGCTTTGCCTCTTAAACAGAGTTCAGAAAGTACTTACTGATGTGTAGAGGAAACCTTCTCCATTTAGAGCTATATACAACCCAGTCTTTACACCCTGGATAGCAACAACTCGAAGTCCCACTGGTATAAGGTTGAATAAAGCTGTGAAGAAAAAACATGACCAGATGTGGATATACTATGGTTATTACAATATTCTAATATACATCATTAGTAAAAAGACAGAAAACTACTCCCCATATAATTTTTTTTAATTTTAAAATTAAACTAATACAGAAAATCTTGCTTCTAGTAAAGTTAATCCTTAAAATTAAAGCCTAAGTATCTATCTAGCAATAAATATCACAATAGATTGGTATTTGGCACAAGTGCTACCTAGCAAACATAATGCACAGCAGACTGGAGTGTAATCATTTATGCAGCGCTGCAGACATAAGTATCTCAGGGAATCTGAAAAGAGTCAAAGAGCCCAACAGTTCCTTCATCAATGTAAAATGATCGTAAGGGTAATACAGATGAGCTATCCTACAGAAGTTCTAGCAAGTAGCTTTTTCTTTTCTTAGACTTTTTTATGATTTTGAATTAAGATGTGCTTTCATTAAAGATTGCTGTCAAGGGATCAGTGATTTTTTATTATTTTTTTTTGGCTTTGGAATGATGAGTCCTGCAAGAAGCAGGGAGTTGGAATTGATGAATCCTTATGGGTCCCTTCCAACTTGAGATCTTCTATGATTCTATGATTCTTCTTCTATATTTGATACAAGCAGTAGTGCACAGACCTCAGGGAATGGCAGAGGCTTATCGTTGTTCAGAAAAGCACCAAAATATGTGCTTGACTCTAAATGTGTATAAATGCTATTGAGTGAATATAGAACATGTTCAAATACTGAAATTCTGGGGAAGAAAAATAATTTTTAAAACAGCTAATAGCAGATACTCTAGCAATGGTATACACCTCTGTAATAACAAAACCAACCACAGCTTTGATTAGTGTCTGAAAAAGACCAGTGCGAAGAGCCGGAGTTTACCAGTCTCACCACAGAACAACAGCAAAAAAATTATTTAAGTAGCAGACACTGACCAATTCTTCTAAAAATATGACAGCACACACCTTTACTAAAGTTTACTGACTCATACTAGGAAATCAAACACAAAGCACACATCAAACAGTCTTGGAAGAAAAGATCTGGATGAGCCAGAGTTCATGCTAAGTGTTTTTCCACTGTGGATGAGTCAAGGATTCACAAGTCCTTAGATGAAAACCAAAAGCACAACCTGTGTGTTCAACACAGATTGTGAGGACCATGGTTCCACCAACCCAGGTCTCAGGAACACAGTAACACCTATAGTGAGTTCCTCAAAATTTAGGAAGGACATCCATAGGTGTGACCTGCAAGTGTCACCTGTGAGGCTATCTGTAACCAGAACGCCAGAGGTAAAGCCCAAATCAAAAGAAAAGGGGTCATGTAATTGCAGTGGATAAGTACATTTTCTCAGGTTGTGAAAACTCCTGGTTTGTGAAAGGACACAAAAGCCACAGAAAGTTTATGATGAAGATGATAAAATCTTTACAACTGACAAAAAACCATAGGTTGACTATTAGAATTTAGAGATAGAACTGGATGGGGGGAAAAAAGCTTTTCCTTCAACATTGCCATGCAGAAAAAGAATACATAACGTAAGATCCTTTTAGGAATGTACAAAGCCAGTATAAAGCAGAGCACTTCCTACAGCTGTAGAAAGAAAAATATATTCAAAACAGCTCTGGTAGAACAGAAAACAAATTTATGGGTTTACAAAGAAGACCAAAAGAGATAACATCAGACAAGAATGAGTACAAATATATAGCATTTTCATTTCTGTGGTTTCCAAAAGTCTCTACCATACTAGGATCTTGCTGAGCTGCTCACTAGCAACATACTGAGTACAGACAAGGTTCCCTCTCTAATCTACACATAAAAAAATGTAAACCAATGAAATATGGCACCCATGGACAAGATATCCTAAGAGTAAATAGGCTAAACACTGCATGACTTGAGGGCTTTCAAATGTTCAATATCATTTGGAATTAAGAAAAAAAACCCCACAAACTAACATCAGCCATTACCCTCAAATGAAACTGTCAAAACCAGAGAAACTGCTATTGTGGGTGGTGGAGGGGGAGTCTGTCACAACAAAACTAAGGTTTCAGATGGCAGTTGAGTTGGTTTTTTTCTAGAAGGAAAGAAATTCCAGAAGGAAACCTGGATTTGAACACCATGCTAGAGGCAGGGCAGCAACAATTGAGGGGGCACCAGGAAGGAAAAACAGACAATATTTGTATAAAGAGAAGAGGCGAACACAAAAGACAAGTCATCCATAGAAAACTGCTAATGAAAAATAACTCTAAATCATAGTGGTTCAGTCAAAACTTCTGGAACGTAGATATAATTTGCTGTATTATCAAGAAATTTTTTTCTAGCAAAGCTAGAAAAAACCAAACCATCTCTGAAGGAGAATTAGAGCCCTGTAACATGGCAGTGTTTTATGTAACCTATAAAACTCCTAGAGCGGCATATAGTTGTTGGTGAATTTAGAAAGCACGAAGGAGGGCATATAATGTATCTTTTACTGCAAAGTTTTAATCAGAGATTGTCAGAGATCCTACAATTATTTTAAGACCATAGAATTTTAGAGCATGATCTGAAATGCTGTAATTCTGTACATACAGAATATTTAGTAACTTCCACAAAATATTTCAGTTTCAATATATATTGAATATTTAAAATATTTCAATATTTCAGCTTTCAATATTGGGTGAAACTAGGGAGGCCAGTCTACGTTCAGTTATTGATTGATAAACGCTCAGCAATGTGCTTCATATTGAGGTGAGCAAAACATGCACCAGTAAGGCACAGCATGTGGTTTTTACATGCTCTGAAGCTGGCCAAAGGAAATTAAATTTCCTCCAGAACATGGCTGTGCAGTACTCTTTACTGAGCAGGACTTTTGCGCCCAATTATACATTTCAAACCTTCCTAAGAGTCACCTGTGTTACCACATTCCAATAAGAACCTGCCTTAAGAAAACCAGAAAGCCTTCCAGAGTTTGCTGGCATTTCAGGTCTGCATAGCCAAAGATAATGTGTCTGAAACAGAACTGTGTCCCCAGCTTCCCTCTATCTTTAAGACAATGATCCAAACCCAAAACTAAGTGGGGAGTGATGTCCCTGAATATTTTCATGTACCTAAAACCAGCCCAGTGAGTCCACAGATGAGTTGAGAGGGGGAGTACCCGGGAATAGCCCAGGAAATATAATTCTGCCCGGTGCTCTGTGCTCCCACGCTGCATGCTTAAGTATAAAGCCTGGCAAATCCAACTGTAACACATGGGAACATCAGGGAAAACAAGTGAGGCAATTGTCAAAAATGGTATGAGTAAAACCCTTTCACCTTGTCAGTGCCGAGACTGTGCCCACATTCTTAGCTCTGCTTTATATTCCATCTAACCCACAACTGTAACGCAAATGGTTTCTCTCCCTTTTCCTAAGCCTGCAAGCCTACTTCACCACACACAAGGTCAGACAGTGGCGGGGCGAGGGGTAGGGGGGCAGTTAATAGGAACAACTGGCATGAAAAAGGTAATTTTTTTAGGTGGAGGGGATTTGCGGGAATAAATTGGAGCTAGATTCTAATCCTCTGAAAGTTTTAGCCAAAGTTAAAGTCCACATTTTGATAACTCCTTCCTTAAGCAAAACACAATACCACCACATATCTTTTTCCTTTTTTTAATGTCTATTAACTTAAAATCTGAATGTCTTATTTCCGTATCCTTGTGAAAGTCTATTTAGATACAACTGGCTTGTAGCTACAAGAAAATTGCCATTACAGATCACCTTTTTTCCTCAAGAAGCTTGGTATAGACCAGTTGGTTGAGGCTTATAAATTTGCTACCTGTTCTACATGTGCACGGCCCTTGTGTCAGTTAACAAAGCTTCCCACAGCACCAAATCTGCAATCAGATCAAGGCAACTATTTCTTTGATTTCCATCTGCAGGCCTACAGGCAAAAATGACAACTCCATCAGAACATCTTTTAGATTGGCAATGAGTGCAGGGAAGTTGATACTATATTCATCCATTTCTTACAGAGAAAACCCATTCTACCTGCCTGACATTACACAAGACTTAATTTAAACGTACTTTTTAGTATGGCTGAACATGGCCTGCATTGATCCTGTCATACTGACTAAGATGATACTGATGGGAGAAACAGGCTTACCTAACTCCCAAAGGTGATGTAAATAGATGACTAAATGCCTGTGTAATTCTTTGAAGACAAACCGCAGTAAAAAACAGTATGAAAATCAGACTGCAAATATTTCAGTTCAGTAATCCAAATTTAACATTCAGTAATCCAAATTCAACATCATTGCAGGTGTTGTTTTTTAATCTTCATGTGCATTATTTCTGTCTAATTATCTCCTTTACCTTACAAGGGTGCTGTGAAGATTATTTTATTAATATCTTCAAACCAAAATATGATAGTGGTAGGTACTTTGGAAAGACATTAAAAAGTTAATACTTCCACATTCAGTTTGGAAGACATGAATACAGCATTAGGATCATGCATTTAAAGATGAAAATAAAGAAATATTAAATGAATGCATGATTTCCTGAACAGCAACTCTACCAGGTACCAAGCGCCACAAAGGAAGTACAGCATGTTGCTGCATAAATAAGCAAAAGATGTGTACAGCACAGCCAAATCAAAGCTGCTTGCGTAATGTTATCTTTAGCATTCATCTGTTTATGAAATAAGGCTACAAATGAGTAATGCTCTTTTAATCTGTTTTAAACATGACTGTAATTTCCTAAGGGGCACAAATAGCAACATTTGAGTGTTAAAATCAGTTTTAGCACCCATTACGGAAAGTATCATAATTTATGTTGAATTTTTGCAGTGGTTGCTGGCCAAGATACACTCTTCAGGTGAATCAAAATAAGCCATAGCACTGAGAGATTCAGGGTTTCAATCTCCGAAATTAAAGAATCAGAATTGCCTGTTTCTCCAATTAATTAGTCTTCCTACTAAACCCAGCCTTCATTCATGAGACAAAGCTTTGAAGATAGACCAAAGCCTGAAAATGAACCATTTTGGGTGGCGAGGAAGACCAGAGGGGAATGTAACACTTGTTACCACAAGTACAACATGGAAGTCTCTTCTATTTCTTTACAGTTTCTGTGAAGGAGCTTGTTTTTCCAAATTAATAATGATAAGGCCAATGGACAACACTGAAGCAAGTTCCGTTCACACCAAGAAACGCTAAGAACTGCTGTAAAATACAGGAAAATTAGAGCTAGAGAGGGACAACTACACTGAGTAGGACCTCAGTAACTAATCCTACAGCTTTAACCACAGTCACTTCTGCTATCACTAGCAACAAGCCACAAAACCAAAGCAGAAACTGTAAGGCATTAGAGAAAGGAAAAAGAAAACCAGCTAAGCCAAGAAAAGCAATGTAATAAAGCCTCTTTCCACAGATCACTGAGTTTGGCAAAAAAGTAGATACTGCACACAAGATGATTTAAGCTAACAGCTTTGGTCTGGTGATATGATTTAAGGAACCTCAGCACCATTAACCAATAGGTGTATTAATTCATACTCTGTCACAAAACATCACTAACTTGGAAAAGATACCAAAAAAAACCCAACTTTAAAACAATGACATGAAACCCATCAGTCTATTTAGATTGGGTTCTAATAGTTTGGCCACCAACATGAGCAGACGAAAGTACGTTCAGGGATGCAATTACAAGCAGTCACTTCTTTTTTCTTTTTTCAATCAAGGGTTTGTGCACAGCAATACATTACAAATATTGCCATCTATCCCTGCAGACTCTACCCTTTACTCAGAATTAAGGCAAGACAGAGCAACGGCTTGCACTGTATCAGCTGACTGAAACCACTGGTAAAACTAATTTTGACTTCAGATAGAAGCAAAAAGTCACAGTAAAGAGACTACCAAGAAGCTTTAAAGACAAACAATAAAATGGGTGTGAACAGAATCACTCAATTTGAACAGACTACATCTTAATCTGACTTTGTGCTACCTCTCTATAACACTATGACTCCAGTAGCGTGTAACTTTACTGACATACATGTAAAATGAGTACAAAATGATATATGCACTTAAGGGAATTTAAACTTAAAGCACTCTAACTGCTTGACACAACAAATTGTCTATGGCACATGAAGTAGTGGCATGACTAAGTTTCAAACAGTTTTATGCTGAAGACAAGAGAGAAATCACTTCTCTGTCATTCGCTACTCACTCACTCAGGTTTCTCCAACACTCAGCTACTCAGATGGTCAGTGCATGAAGAGGACCCTTTCACAGGCTTCAGGGACAGTGAATAGTGCAGAAGATGGTGGAAGGCTGGCAGAGATGCACACCCTTTGGCAGTCTGTATTTCCTCCATTTTCATGAAACACACTTTGAATGGAAGTCATCCTCACTATCAAGGTAAGCGTTCTACCTATCCTATTGACAGCTAATATATGTCCATCCTTTCGCCCACTGGGCACATTAAACAGGCAGCCTGCAAGCTCCATGGTCAGAATCGGGATTTTCCCCCTCTGGCAACTGCCAAAATGTATTTACTGGAATGCTTCAGGTGGAGATTATAATGATAAGGAGCTCACAAAACAAAATATCAAAATACTAGGAATTCTATCAAGGAAAAAAAAATACTGTTTTAAAATAAAAGAGAAAAGGAAAAACAAAATATGCTGCAATAAAGAAAAGCAATAGGAAACAAAAAGTTCAACAGGAAATGGAAGGAAACAGAGTGGGAAGGGATAAGAACTAAGGAGGAAGACCGACAGCATGAAAGAAACAGGCACATATTCATATATTCATGAGTATACCCGATGGATCAGTCTTTTCAGCTCTTAATATAGTGTTGATACATATATACCTGCAAAATTCAAGGTGGAAATTGTATGCTTTCCTGGCAAACATTAATTTTACGTTCTTATGGTCTAAACTGTCTTTACTAAACAATATTGTAAAATTGGACTAATGAAGAAAAAAAATAGTGAATTGCACCAGCTAAAGAGAGAAAAACATCCCATTATGGAAAAAAACTTGTATTAGCCTAAAAATCATGTTGAAATAAAGCACAGTGTTATCTAACAGCATTTATCCAAAATACACAATACTGCTATATGGTATTTGGTTAGGTTCAGACAATTTCTATATTTCAGAATATTTATAATATGGAGTATTCATTCTATATTCTGGAATAACAAGAATAAGAGATATGGCATACAGATGGAAATCCAGAAAGGCAGGGAAGAGGGGAGAGAAAGGGAAAATGACATAGTAAGCAATATAAAGGAAGATTTTTAAAGCTGACAACAGCAAAAAGAGGAAAGTAAGGCACTCTGGTGTAGTTTTGCAAAGATTCAAAGCCCAAAGAGTTCTAAGATTTTAAAACCCCAGAAATAACATTGAAATATTCCAAAATTGTTGCAGTCATACACACCTCTTCACTGAAGCTGAAAATAAGAGAGATGGGCAGAGAGAGAAGGAGAAGGAGAGAGAGAGAAACACTCACACTCCAAGCCAGATTTCTTGGACCTCATATAGACAAAGCTTCTATAAAAAGCAATAATTATCTTGTCTGTACAAGGTCTTACTATCTAGTCCAGTACAGAAGCAGTCATGAGAGATGGACACACTGAGGGAAGAAGGGAAGAAAAGAAACAAGAGGGGGTATGTGTGATATAAAACAACACTTGGAAAACAAGCAGAGAAATACACATCAAAATATGTTAATAAATTATTTTTATCAATTCTAAAAAAACCCCAAACAATAACAGATGATCATGCTACCTGTTGATGAAATGTGTTAAAAATGACAGCCGTGCATTAACAGATAAAAAAGGGACCTAATGAAAGCAAAGCAGAAATCTCAAATCCCTTAATTTCTATAGCCTAATTCCAAAATTTTTGAGGAAACTAAAGGCTTATTTACATATGCATAATAGAAAGATACAACTTTTATATTAAAATTGCTTAAAATGGACCTCAAGATCACACAGAAATGTTACTTAAATATGCCATTATCATTAAAATAAACGAAATACAAATGTTCTCTGCTAAACAGAAAATTAAAAACCAACCGTTTCTAGAGTAAGAATAGGTTTGCTTAATTATCATTTGCAGCTGAAGTTATCAAACATACATATGCTCACTGAATAAAAATATGTGGCAGTATCATAGGAAAACAGTATCAAACCAGCAACCCATGGATTTTCAAGACCACTTTTGTTTGCAATATTTTTGAAAACTGCCACTTTCACAGTCCCTACATTGGCAGAAGTTCTCTTAAAGTCATTGGAACTCTTGCTGGTATTGGGACTGTGGGATCTTTAGCTTCCATTCAGCAAGGTACTTCAGCATGTGTTTTAAGCAGGACTTTGACAGTTAGACATACACTTGTTCGCTTTGTTGAATCAGGGCCCATATGATCAGAATTTTCAAGGAATTTTTGTTTCCATCTTTTTGTTGTTGTTGTTATTTATTTCAAGATAAGACATTTATGTCATATATATATTATATTACTTATAAAATATTTTAAATGTAATTTTAACATTTTAATAAAATTACCAGAAGACAACCATTGGCCTAAATATCTCACCCTTGAGGTCCATCAGCATTTACGCCTTCCCCTTCAGAGGGAATACATTTAGGCCAACGTCCCGCATGAGCCATACTGGCGGTCATGAGGCTTCAAATGGACAGAACCCTCCTCCTTTTGACAAAACACATTCAGAAACCCTCCAAAGGCATTAACACTGTGTCTGCACGTACACACTTGAGTGATGCAGTCTGCGTGTGCGATTAAGACATTCCCCTGGGGCAGTCACTTACTAGAATTACTGCTGTCATCCTTGGTTCCATCGAGACTTCCATCGGGGTGCATTTGCAAGTAGTAGCCTTGCCTGCAATATAACCTGGTCACTATACCCTTGAGCTGGGGATCTGAAAGACAAACATATTTTGTCACTAGCCTCAAAACTTTTTCCAAGAGTTATCCCTACTTCTCTCACTGTAGGAGGAAGTTTGGTGAAGCAGCATTGCTGTCTTAAAAGTAAGTACTAAAACAGGATGGGTCCTGATGGAGAAAAATCTTGCCACAGAGTATTATTAGGCCAGTTGCATGTCCTGTTCTCTGCCTCCAACATCCTTCATTATAATTAACACAGGTAAAACACAGAACAAAAGAATACCCCAAACACCTGTAGTCAAAAGACTTAAACAAGATTAAGCTAAGCCCTGCAAAAAAATTTTAGATTTCAGCAACAACTAAAGAGCCTTACAGTCACTAACAAAACATTTAAAAAACCCTACTTGTTTCATACATGTTAGTAACTTACTATACTTCATGTAAGTTTTAAGGATACTTGGAGGAAAAGTTCTGTTTCCTTTCACTTTCTACCAAAAGTGCTGGACTTATCCAGTAGAATAATTTGTAACAGTCCCATCTGAAGAGTTACGAAAATATTTTACCAATCTAAAGGTTGATACCATTCACCTTCCCTCTCCCAATCCCCAGGGAATAACACCAACAGTCGGGGCAAGCCACAACTCTCCTTCAAATGAGGAAAAAAACTCTTAGTAAGCTAAAAGTATATGGGAAATTCAGGTAGCTGAACAGTTAAGCTATCCTGTTCAATACTCTGCATTTAAGAAAATTGCCAAGAATTGGGCAGGGGCTGCTAAGCCACAACTTTATGATTCATCTCAGTGATGGTGCTTTCCCAAATCACAAATTAAGCTGCTGCAGAACTGGTTCAGTGGTGAGGAAGAGGACATCGCATTTTAAAAAAAAAATCAACAGCACCACCTCCATGTGTCACTGGAATTAATATTGTTAAACATAAACTATTAGGCTCAACTCCAGGCAGCCAGTACATAAAATTGTGAGGACATTGGCATTAAAAGCATTTACGTTTTATCATGCTTACTCCTGCAATAATGAACTAAAATCAGAAAGACTTTGAGACAGATATGTAATAAAATGAACAGGTGAATCTAAAGAAGACAGGAATTATTTCCATGCAACCCTGTGGCCAGAATGTAAAATCCTCCTTGGATTATGTATAATTGCTCTCACAATCAATTACACGGGGTTACTTACAGTATCCTAAGGGGAGGTGAAAATAAACACGGATAAACAAAACTGCCTCTGAGTGAAATGCTCTGAAGTTTTCTATAGAGGCTCAGTTTCATGAAACAATTATGGAAATGTCAAGTTTTTATTGAATATCCAAATTACAAAGTCATATTAAACAATAAACCCTTATAAATTAAGAATATAAGATTAAACTGTAAATATAATAAAACCTGTTACTATAAATATTAACACTGTAATACTTTGGAGATATGGAAATAATAGAAACATTTGATGATCAACATGTAAGCACATTACAATCTTTTTTTTCTTTTAACTGCAAATTTTTCTTCCTGTAATTTTTTACATTGGCAAAAGTTTCTCTGTCTTTATGTAAGTATACTCAGAAACAAATATTTTTAAAAATTATCAATAGAATAAACTGTATTTTCTTTAAATGTACTGTCTTACTTTCATAATTTAAAAAATGAAATATGAGTTCCTTTTACACAGGCACTGTTTCTATCAACATATGCTTTCAATATTCACTTCCAAATTGATTTTAAACATACTTTACACATATTAAAATGGTGTCTTAAAAGACAAAAGAAAAATACTAGAAAAATACTATTAAAACTAGAGCTTTAAAAAGTATTTACAGGAAAATATCAGTATCTTGAAAAACAGTTTCGGTACCTAAAGAATGATGAATAAATATCTAGCTTAAAGAAGTATCATAGGAAGGCAAAGTACAGTCAACTCACTATCACCAGCTGTTTACATCTATGGCTTCATGGGAAACGTGAAACTTAGAAGTGACTTTCAGAGTTGTTCTTTATACTGATTCTATTATTTTTTCTAAATTCAAAAATAAAATCTACTTTCTAACAATAAATTGCACAATCATTTGTCTATGTTTTTCAAAAAGCATTATTTAAAGTTAACCCTGCTTTACCAGCTACCCAAAATTATAACTGAACAAAAATAATTTGGTGGATAGCTATGCACTTCAGCTAGCATTTCAGGCTATGTGAGATGAGGCAGGGTATGAATCCCCCATTTATTTGTTCTCTCAAGTCCAAACACAGCAAAATAATAACTATTATAGCATGAGACCAGAGGATCCTTGTCATGTGTCATATCTCACTTGATATAGTTTTAATGGTTTCATTTGTCAGAGAAGTGAACAAAACTGTCCCAAAACATGGCTCTTTCAATTGAATGTTTCATTGAAAACTGTAATTTACTATTAATAATGTGATACTAATTAATATTTTCATTGTGCAAAGGAGATCTCTGTAGACTAGTAAAGGGGAACTAATAAAGAAAAGTCTTTTTCTTCCCATGAAATGTAGCAACTGAAACTTTCTCTTTACGTTCTTTCCTGTGGATTGTTAAACCCCTTTTTACCCACCCTCCTAAGAACATCTTTTGTACCTTAAGTTCCTACCTTGTCATTAGCAAGATTAAAACTTTTATTCCGGAAAAGTAATTTGATCATGCATTTTTTACTAGTTCTTTATCACCATATTAATATATATACCAACACTTTGCATCCACAAATTAAACTAAGTAATAACTAAATTCAACAGTACAGTGCTCAAAACCTGGGGGGAGCTAGGAAATGAGCATGGTATTTCTTTGATCTTAGCCAAAAAGCAACCCAGGTTTAGTGATGGAGGTGTATGAAATAACTCATTAATTTCAATGCTAGCCATAATAAGCTGTAGTCAAAAGACTACTCTATACAGCCTCAAGGCAACTATCTCCAAGATGAAGCAGACAATCCTGTCAGGCAAGGAATTTATCTCTTCTCCTTGCAGAAAAATAAATGACAGGTCCTTTTTGAGGCACCTGGTCAGCAAGCAGAGAAGAGAAATTCACTATTCCCTGTGTTTCTATAGCATTTTATCTACCCATTGTCACTTAACAATATTACTGTCTCAGCTTCAGGTGCTTTACAGATCAGTTTCTCGAATTCTTCTTGACCACATTTTGAGTGACCAGCATGGCCCAGAAACACCAGCAGAAGACAGATGCTATCTGTCCACATGGACGCTGGATACATTATACTTTTTAACTCCCACTGCAGTGGTAGACAGACCAGCAATTACTCTTACCCCTTACTTTACACCGCATGCCTTTTTCTTCTCACATGAAAGAAAAAGGGAATGGCAAAAGAACACAAATGAACAGGGTGTGAGTAGACAACCAAAGAGTTCCCAGCTCTCATGATTTTATTACAGATATTTTGCTACTAGTTCTTTTACAGTCCTAGCCACCACACTGAGGTGATTATGTGAAAAATACAATTTCTCTTTAATTTTAAACACCTTGACTTCGGGGGGGGGGGGGGGGGGGGGAGAACCCAAACCAGCAAACTTCATCATGGATCAAAATCAAAGGACAGTTCAACATCTCCTACTGATTTTTACTGATCTTATTTTGCACCTTAACTTCTGATTTTGAACACTTCAGTGTGACAAGCCTGTAATGCTCCACCCTGGAAAGAATTGTCCTGACTTCTAGTTATTAGAGGTGGTTGCTAAAAATTGAAAGATGTTGTGCTGAATGGACAAAGCAAGAGCTTCTCAAACTTTTCCACAGCAGCCCGCGTGACAGCAGCCACTTGCAGCCTGCATTTATTGCTTTTTTTCATTGTCAGTGGTGACAGCTGGATGCATGATTGCAGTTAGCATGCACACTCTGTCAGTAGCTTTACTGATGCCCTCTACAAAGGGAGTTTAATTAAGATGTCTTCTCCCTCGAATGCTGTCTACAAAAATGGCTTTGGCATTAACTCATGACAGGCTGAATTCAGCTCTTGCTTTAGAACAATTACAACACTTTATGTTTTAATTAAGAATATTTTCTGTTCACAAACAGAATGGTTTTAGCATCTCCTTCCCCACCGCCACAGGCTGCCAGGACAGATATCTTTAGAAATAAAGAAGGGGGAAAACTCATTAGATATGGGTGTTAAGGTTTTTACCTTTGTATTAAGACATAGATGAATTTACAATGCTAGAAGAACAATGGTGAATATGCACATTGTATTTTAACACCATGAAAAATGAATGCCTTAGCATCCACTGGAGTTTTAATGTTTAGTTTTTACCACAGGAGGGCTTTTTTGCCTGTCATTATTTATTTACTCCCTCTTTTGAGTAAAGGTACTAAATACAAGCCTGCTTGAGCTGACAAGCAAATGCTTAATGGTGGGTTAGTCTCATATCAACTCACATTCTTATGGGGAATAAACTCCACTATTCAGTCAATTACCAGTCTGTCACAAAATTTGTTGCTCAGCGAGTCAAATGAAAGCCAGTATTTAGAGGTACATTCTGCTCAGATAGCATAGCATCAAATTCATGTTAACAACTGGTAGCTCCAGGTCCTTTTTGTTTTACTTGCCCTTTATTCTTTGCATTTCTCTCCTGCAGTTTTTGCTTTTGGATATTCCAGTACTAAAAATACTATACAGGCTGGTCCAGAATAAATCAGACTTTTTTTGGTGTGTTTTGGTTTTGTTTGTTTTTTAAGATTTCTGGTGCTCCAACAGTCATTTTTTGCTCACGGATGTTATGATCTGCTTTTGTTAATAACATTCTGCTTCATCTATTAAACTTTATTTGAAATACCAAAACATTTATCATCTATAATAGGATTAAAACATTGTCAAACCCCCCCAAAAGCTGCAACCCCTAGGTTTCTTGTGAAGTTGGGAAGCAAAATACCCACTCAAAGCACTGAGTGACTCACCCACTCCAGACCCACCTCCCAGTTCTTTTGTAAGGTCTGGGACATGTAAAAGGCCGCTTTTCCTGACTTCTCACACAAGAGCACCTGACAATAGTGTTGTTTGGAGTTTTGGACTGGGCTTCTTGCAGTTTCTCTTGCTGAATCCACTCTACTAATTAACTACCCACCATGGATGGGATTAGAGCACACCCACTAGACCACAGTTCAAGGCAGCCTCCAGCCCTTCACTGACTTCTGCACAGAAACCTATTGACACTCCAGATACATGTCTTGATAGTATTAAAAACCTTAAATGTGTCAGTACTACTTTGTATTTTAGAACCATTTTCTGCTAGGCAATTCAGCTCCAGGAGGGACCAAATCCCATGTAAAATGACATTTTCTTTTTGGATTCTCATTTCAAGTATTTCAGATGCTGCTATAATGCTTTTCCCAGTTTCCAAAAGTTGCCTTCTTCTCAAGCATACTGTTTATCTTTAATTTCAACAGTACTCTAACAGGTACAGTCAGTACAGATGATCGCACTACACTCCTTACACCTTGGTTTTAGCAAATTTTGCATTGTCATTCAGAACATAAAAGTGCAGGGTCCTCTGATATGCATGTTACACAAGCAGAAAAGCAAGCTTCCCAAAGAAAATGGGGAATTCCCATAGCCGATGGGGAACTCAAAATGCGTAATTTTGTACTTCATTGAAAGGTGATAAAATCCTAAATAGGCATCTAAAACCATAATGTTCCCTCATTACTAAACCCTTCAGCTGTTCTTATGATATAGCTCTTGCTTTCAAAATCTTTATACACTCGTAACTTCTTCATTATTTTGTCTGTCCTGTCACCTGGTGTCTCGATGTTCTAAAGTTTCTGATCATGTTGGGTTTACTTTCTCTCATTATTAATAGGAAGTGATAAAATATGGGCATTTATATGCTACTGCTCTCTGATCTTAACATTAATGTTTTCACTATCTTATAATTGACACCAGAAAACTAAAATTTAATTAAGAACTTGAAAGAAAAACACTTTTAAAAGAAAGTTTTGCTCTATTCAGGACACAGGGGAAAAAGATGTAATGTGAACTCAGGAAAGAAATAGCTCCCATTATTCCCTGTTCCCGTAAGTAATAATAGTACTTATTCTGAAATGCGGTGTCTTTTTCTGTGCTCGCTTATTTTTCTGTCCTCGTGATGATTACAGGGCACTCAACTTTGGTGTTTATTTTTAACTCTACTTTTTGTCTGTTCATGCCTCATATCACAAGCTCGTCTCCCGCAGAACCTCGCTTTGAGAGCACATTTAAGAGAGACAGAGAGTCCTCCTATGTTCCTGTGCTGTCATTGTCATCGGCACTCTTCCACAGCGTTTATGAAATTTCTTGGTAAACTATGAAAGCAGGTCAGAGCTTTGCAAAATGGTTGCTTTTCTTGAAAGCACAGCATCACACCCTTTGTGCTGGCATCCTTGCCTTTGTATTGCAAATGTTTTTATGTTAACTGCAAAATGTGCTCCCTTCCATTTGTGTGCTCTGACATTTTGTCTCTAGGTCTTACAATACATTTCAAACTACATGAAATTTGCTTTTTGCTGTGTGGTTTTACTGGAAAAAAATTTGATTGTCAATGGAATTACAGCAACTTGGCTTCTAGCTGGGATAATTTATATCTGTTCAGATTCACAAGACAATTGTATTTAATAGAGCCGTCTACAGCATAAGTGTTAACAGTATTCTGAACCAGCCATATTATTTTTGGAGGGTATTTGTTGGAAAGGGAGGAGGTTGAGATTGTTTAAAAACACATTGTTCCAAAATCACATTTTTACATGGGTATGGCAGCTTAATTTTAGGAACTTCATTTTAAAAATTGCATTTCTTTCCCTACTGGACTCTATTGTACATACCCAGTGTCTGATTTTGCAACATATGAATTTGTTGGGAGATTTTTCCCTAAGTACTGCCTTCCACTGTTGACCCACGTTCCTTCTAATACACTAAAATTCAATGATCTATAATTTCTCAGTATCTAAAATAGCTGATGTTATACACAAGAATATTGAGAAGAAGCTGGGCCCTACTTGCAGGCTTACTTAGACAGCATTAGTCACATTTAATGCATTTAACTGTTACCTAACAAGCATCATCTTTTATTGACACAAAAAACCATCTTTGCAACTATATTCACTTTCTCAAAGTTTACTTCCAAATGCTAAAAGTTCTGTTGTCTGAAGTCCCATGTTACAGAAGTCTTACTATTAAAATTTTTATTTGTTCTTTTCATTTTACATAGGCCTAAAAAATATTCTGTTTTACTGAATCTTCTTGACCTAAATAAAATAATTTTCTATATTATTCTCTCCTATACCTGAATATCTTAGTTCTACTGGTGTTTTCTTGCTTCTGAATTTTGACAGTAAAACATTAACAACATACAACATATTGCTTAACATTTATCTTTAAATGAAAACATTAGGCAATAGATCCCTTAAGTAAGATGACTTAAGTAATTTCTGTGTCCTCATTTTTGCAATAATCTCCACTTTGTTAGCTTCCATAAAGAGGCCCTGTGAAAGGCCAAACTTTCTTTAGTTACATTCAAAAAATACCCAGGCACCGCAATGTCACAGATTCTATTACCATTTCACTTACATATAAAATTCAGCTAATGCATTGCCCTTTGAAACAGTAAATAAATGGGTTTTAAGAATGAGATTTCTCTGAAGAAGTCACTGAACAATGAAATCACGATAGGATGGGCATAGATGACCTTTCTAAATGTAACTGAATATATTTCACACAACACCTAACTTACCAAAAAAAGAATTTTATACTCCCTTTCCTAGATTATTCATATTTTTAGTACTAAATGTTTAAACATTATGTTTATTTTTACAATCTTGGATATTTTTCTCCTTGCATACTGCATCACAAAGCATTGAAATATTTGAAGTCAGCTTCTATTTCTTTCACAAACTGACTTTAGAATTAAATGTGAAAAGCACCTAAACAATGTATTTTAAAAGTATTTGAAACTATCATGGTAATGCTCAGTGGAGAGAGGATAGCAGCATAATTTGCAATGCTAATATTGAAACCTAAACCACACTCCATTTTCAATTGTTACATACAGGAAACTTCCATAATACTGAGCGGCAGAGGTCCTTAACTTGTTATTAACTTTATTTAATTCTTGTCAGAATACATAAAAGCCAACAAAAAGTAGTATATTTTTTCTTCTTAGATATGCA
The DNA here is from genome assembly GCF_023634155.1 of Falco peregrinus. Taxonomy (NCBI): domain Eukaryota; kingdom Metazoa; phylum Chordata; class Aves; order Falconiformes; family Falconidae; genus Falco; species Falco peregrinus. The sequence continues at coordinate 63,385,921 of NC_073724.1, read as the reverse complement.
ACAGCATTTCACTTTTGAAATGTGCAATTCAAGAACATATTGTATTGTATTTATTTTTACTTTCTTGCCAATGGTACAAAATATTAAACCATTCACATTACTTTCAAGAAAATTCAAATTTTCATCTACTAACTAGCTTCAAAAGTGGAGGGAAATGGATGAATTGCATTGTCAATGAACTGAGACAAAGGAGATTTTATCCTGTTACATAGTGATAACTACAAATTGCAATATATAGAATTGTAGAATCATTTAGGTTGGAAAAGACCTTTAAAATCATCAAGTCCAACTGTTAACCCAGCCAAGTCCACTACTAAACTATGTCCCCAAGTGCCACATCTCTGTATTTTTTATATACCTCCAGGGGTGGGGACTCAACCACTTCCCCGGGCAGCCAGTTCCAGTGCTTGACAACCCCTTTGGGTGAAGAAATTTTTCCTAATATCCAATCTAATCCTCCACCCAGCACAGCTTGAGGCTGTTTCCTCTCATCCTATCACTCATTGCTTGGGAGAAGAGACTGACACCCACCTCGTTACAACCTCCTTTCAGGCAGCTGCACAGAGCGATAAGATCCCCCCCTCAGCCACCTTTTCGGCAAGCTAAACAGCCCCAGTTGCCTCAGCTGCTCCCCATAAGACTTGTTCTCATATGGTATGTCAGATACATTGCAGAGCAAAGACACAGGTTTTTTTGATAGCTGAACAACATATAAGCCTTTCTTGGTTTCAGGTGCAGCAGATCCCAAATATCTCTTAATACAGCAGTCTCAATTTTTACTTCCACCACCATAAACAGATACATTACTACATTTTACAAAATTGCAAAAAATCACAAATTTAGCTGGGTTGAGTAGACTGAACAGAGATTTGTGCAGGTTTAAATTCATAAATCAGAAAGCCACCAGAAATGTGACTTGTTCTTTTTGATTAGTGCTAATAATTTAGCACACAAATGTAAAGTGATGAATGAAACAATAAAAGCACTAAGTTTGGAGCAAAGACAAAATAAAAAAAAATTAAAAAGCACTCAAAAAGAAATAAATAAGTACCAAGGAAGTTGATAATTAATTACATTTTAATTTAGTGTTTAATGATGTAAAAAACACAGGGTTTGCTTTTTTTTATCTGACAAAAAGCATTTACTATGAAAAATATGTATCAATGACCTTCAAAAACATGTAAAAGTAAATATATTCCTTAGTTGAACATTATGTATCTATGTATTATTGTTTAATCTTTATGTTTTAACATAAATCCTCACTGTCAAACCATGTCATTCACCAACATTGCCTGAACAGATTTGTTTACAAAGACATAAAATCCCAGCAAAATGAGAACTGTTAAATGCAAATTACATTTCAGTCCTCTTCATGAACAAGTAATATTACTGGAGATACATGACTCCAAAGATACATGGCCAGGATGAAAGGAAAACTGATTGAGGAATGGATAATCTCATTATGAAAAGGAAATAAATGTATTTCCATGTTTTTTATTAGTTAGGAACAATCTTTATTTTTTCCATATAAAGCAAGATTATATACAAGCTAAAGTTTGCACTGTTAACATACATAAAATACCTTATTTATTTAAAAATATATTTATTTGCATAGGAATGCATGAATGCACACACATTTATTCATACGGAAGCTCTACAAAAGAATTAATATCATTACACATACAGTACCACTAATAATTATTTAACATTTTTATAACATTCCATTGCTCTTTCACAACAGATTGCTGTTTGCAGTTTAATCTCCAATCTGTAACAGCAATAGAAATTAAAGTAGGGCAATATTACCACAATATTACCAAAAGCATATAATTGAAGAATTGAGGATCTACTGCTTTTTTTTTTTTAAAGAACAAATTATATGCCCAAGAAATGTCATGAGTTATAGGAAGTGGATTATTAAGAACAGTTGAACCAGAAAATAGCAAGTCATACTAAATATTTCAATTCTTTCATTTTTGCAGTGTATCTAAGCATAACTCCGGAATCCTATTTAACCAGGGACCTGCTGAAGAAATAGCAAGCATTTTCTGATAGTTTATTCTACTGTATGCACAAGCACTTGTATTTTATTTGCAAGATAAAATGCAGTGAGATGGAGAGACAGAAAGAGAAGTAATGCATGGCTGCTTTTGGTTTTCTGGGAACACATTTTCCCCAAATCATCCCTGTGAGAAAGGTGAGAGTCCTGTTCAGCCTACAGACTGCAAGGCCTCATAATCTGTGGTATTAAACACAACTCAGAAATCTTAATAGAAGCAGCCTGGAAAACTGATCTTCAGCCAGTGCAACAAGAAAATAATCCCCTGTACTTGACCAGTCTGTGGAATTTCTAATTCAGATTTACAGGCTCATTTCTTCTATCATCAGTATGACAAAGCCATGTGTCTTTACTAGACATGCTCCCTGCTTATTTTTTGAGTTTAACTTGGCATACAACTTCAAGGTGGGTTGTGGTTTTTTTTCTTCTCCCCATCTCTGCTATGCAAGAAAACTTGGAATAGACAGAAAGGAAACAACCTTTTATAATGTTACGTGATCCCAGGAGCTGGGCTTTAAGGAAATCCGTAGATTTTGACACTGACAATACTAGACAGATCACAAAAAAATGACAGGCAGTGACTCAACAAATCCTTTTTGAGGGACCTCAGCACAAACAGCCTTGCTTCTCTGGAACTCTGGAAGCTCTGGCTTCGGGACTGGCTCTAGCAAGAAAAAAAAATGGCTGTAAGTGGCAGACTCCTTTTATGCCACCTAATGCTCCTACAGGAATAAAACCCCGCACAAAGCACCAAACAAAACCAAACCATTTATCCCACCTAGATTACTCCAGCTCTCTTACCAGTCCAGGTATTTAGCTGCTAACCAGAAACTAAGCAGAACTGTACTTGTAGTATCTATGAGAAAATGATCAGAAACAGTTCAGGTCAACACAATTACTCAATAAAAAGAAGTAAATCTTCCAGTTCCAAGTTTTTGATGATATAGTGGAGACAGTTAGCAGAGACTACCCCAGCCTCTCACTGGCACCATGAACTAAACCTACAAAACCTACAAAACCTACAAAACCTACAAAAAACCAAAAGTACTCTATAAAGTCTCACAAGACTGCATATTTCTGCTATGTTTTGGAGGAGCAAAAAGTTGGTTCAAACTTTGATGGAGACCTGCCCAAAAATACCTCAAAAATACTGAAAGGGCTTTCAATATCTAAACCCAAATTTTATTAGAACATTAACTAGAACAATTAGGTTTTAATTATATAACCAGAAAGTGACATAAAAAATAAGTAAGGGTTTTATAAGAAATCTCACATCCTATCTAGTACATTTTTGCAGTGATTTCATGATCTGTTTTTTTCATCCTGCTTTGCCTCCAGTCCAGTGCTCTCACCATGGAGAACTGGCTATACATCTACCATCTGTATTTCTTTTAACCTGTTCAAGTGACGGGCTCTCCTCGTCCCATTTCTCACATCTTGTCTTTTACTCCTTATTTGCTGTTCTCTTCAGTTCAGCACTGTTTCCCAGCTGTGCATCTCCAACTATGCTGAGCAGTAAAGAAAACATAAGAAAGCAGCTATCCTTCCTGCTGTCCAATCATATCTTAACTTTAATAACAAAACAAATTTGCAAACTTAAAGAAATAAAAGAAACATGCCATCTGTGACACGTATCCTTCTTCACAAATTCATAGAAACAGATTGTCTTTAGGCTAACTATGCACTTAACAGAAGATAAAAACTCCACCTCGTAGCTACTAGGAAATAATACACAGTCTACAATTTCTGGTTGTATACACAGAAGTCTATCAGCACATTGAGCCAAAGTCACCAGCAACTTCGTCAGCCGTCACATGCATTTTGCAGGGTAGTGAGTCAGACTGAAGATCCATGGCAGTTTCCAAATGTGTATTTTCTCCCAAGATGTGCAATACAAAACTGGCAAAAAAATTCCAAACCAAAACATATTCCTCAAGTCTGGTGAGCCACAACACTTCCACAACGATGGCCCCTCCCTTCACTGTCTGCTTGGCCAAAATCAGTTACACCAGCATCATTCCTTGTCAAGTCTGGCATCACATCTTAATTTATTACAGATTACGTGTGTGAAGATACTAAACAAGGCACATTCCAGACCTGTTGTTGGTGTATTCCAATGACATAACAAGTGACATTCCTCTGATCAAGTATTGAACTCTGCCCCTCAGCTAGTGATCTTGAACTCCTTCAAGGAGTAGGGAGAAACAGGGAGCCCTTGGTATAAATTCCCTCATTCTGAAGCCCGGGCAAAAAAATCACCAAATGAGTAACACCCAAGATAGCTTATTTATCCACCCAAAACATCTATTATGCACTCTTCAGACCTGTTCACTTGCTGGAGATGGTAATGCTCTCAACCCTTTGGATGAGCGTTTCCTCCCCAGGACTCCACTCCAGCCCCCGTCAGACTATTCTGTTTGGACTAGAGTTATGGTCTGACCCAGCCAGCCACTCATTCACTCTTACACTGTGTCAAGAGACCCACCTGTACTATAAAAATGCAGCCATATGGGCACAACTAAATTTAAACTGGTTTGCTTAGCATCCTCAGCTATCAGCTGCTAACTTTTCACACACCAGGGTTTCTACTCCACCCTTTAATTTGAAGCTTGTCCTGGAAACTGCCTTACAGGACATGCACATTCAAGTAGCATGTTTTAAACAGAAATCAAGAGCAATTTTATTCTCCAGATCCGTTTGCTTGTACTGCAGCAGTACCTTGTTAGACTGAGGTGCTACCACTCAAGCCAGCATTCAGGAGAGCCAACAGGTATGCTGCCACAGAACAAACTACATTTTCTGAGTATTAATATTAAACTCTCTTTAAATCGTTTATGTTTCCTGCACATTTATTATACCGACAACTTACATGTTATTTGAAGCTGAAAGATTAGAGATTGAAAAGCAGGAAATTTCTCCCTGGGATTTCCACAGCAACTTTTGCCCCCACCTAGTGACACTGCAGTGACAGCAAGGCTATTAGCCCATATTACTGATCAGCTGCCACAAGAAGCACAAATTTTACTGTGTCGTCACATCCTAACAACAGCTTTCAACGGAAAGTTTCAGGTTTCTTTAGCTTCACAACCGGGCGCCCGAGCTTTCCAAGGCTGGGGCAAGGCTGGCCACTGAGGGCCCACAGTGCCGGCCTCGGCTGGGCGGCTGCCCCTCGGCTCCAGGCTGGTCAGCAGGCACGCTAACTTCAAAACTCTGCGTTGCCTCAGCGTGGTGTAAAAATAATTGCTGCCTGTCCTGTTTTCGTTTTCTAACCCACATGGCCTCTTACTTGGGCTGTAGCCCTCTGCACTGTACCAGAGGTGTTGCTAGTGCTTCACGTGTAATACTGTGGGGGAAATGCTGCATGGCTTACTATCATAACACATCTCCAATATGTTTTTACATACACTTCAAAAACAACATAGCATATCATGAAGTACCTACCATTTTAACTTTTTATTAGGATATAAATTCAAGCTTCTCCAGCTCCTAAGTGTAGACAGAAAACCAAACCAAAACAAACAGAAAGGATATTACTAATCCAGAAACCTGTCCAAAATTAATAATTAATTCCTTTTCAACCAAGCTCAAATTATAGCAGAAGTTTATTTTTGTTTATTTTTCAGAGGCTTTTGATGTAGTTGTCTATTTCTACACTGAAATACAGCAGAAATCTCTGACATAAAACTTGTTCAGATTTGATACACAAGCCAAAGTCCCTTTTTCTATACAGAGAGACAAAGGGCATGTATGGGCCTTGATTACGCTTTATTAGGTTCTTCACTAAAATCTGTGTCAGTGGCCCTGTCAAGTGGACAAAACTTGATTTTTCTAAGAAATTATTTTTAGTTGCAGGCATAGTGTGGGTTTACCAGAGAAGGAAGAGGAGGAAAGGGAAAAGAGAAGTAAAAGCTTCCATCACCCTGACTACCGCACTGCCAGCTGTGTGCTGCCACAAAACTCACCCGCCATCTTTTCTAGCACGTATTCTGTGGACAAACCAGAAGTCTGCTGCTTTATAATCAAAGTATCACTTCAGCTGTTTCTAGGGAACATAACAAGACAGCAAAGGAGGCACGAGACACTGGAAAGCAGCTGAGCAACGACTTTGCTTTCAGTACAAGGCTTGAAGACACCAGGCCATTCTGTACTGAACGTGCCCGTACGGTCCTTGCCACTGTATTGTCAAAGCAACAGAGGGGTTCTCCAGCAGGTGCTTCCCCACTGCAACAGTGAGCAGAGCAGCAGTGGCAACTCACCTTACCGAGAAGGACCGACACAGCTCAGAAACTATTTGTGCCACATGACTTTAGGTTTCTAAGATGAGCGCCCTGACTCGCACGCTGTCGTAAACTACTCGGGGCATCTGATGCTGAAGGTAGAGGCCTGAAGTTGGATGATGTGAATAAAGGAACTGTGGTGTCACCCAGGACATCTGCAACTGGAAAAGGACTTTGATCTGAGTCTCCATAGCACCGGTAACTGCCTGGAAGTTGGATGGGTGGCCTTTTGTTCTTAGAACCATGATCAACACAATTTTTTTGTAGTTTACCAAAATAAAAGAAACCCTAAAATAAAAAGCAAAACCAAATGGAAGCTCTTCCATTCTTCTCTAACAGACCAAAGTGAACAGTGGTGGTTGAAAAGGCATTGGGTCACACCACGAAAACCACAAAATCATCAATAACTCAAGAGTACAAATCCTTCATTTCCTGACAAACTGAATACTTAATTCAGCCAAAGAGTAAATATTTCATTTCAAAGATGAATGCAAGTTTATAATTTAAATATTAAATTGACTGACAACTTGAAATAAACACTTGCTTCAAAACTGGAAAAATAATAGTGGTAAAAATTGTAAAATGCTTATCTGAAAATAAAAGGCTTACTCCAGATTGCTTTCAGGTTTACCCCTTTCCCCTATAATGGCTAAACTAACATGTTTGTGAAGACTGTTTTGTTGCATTGAGTTCTACATTCTAGAATCAACAAGCTTGCAAAGAAAAGTACCTTTAAAAATAGCCCTGTCCTACCAAATACCCCATCTAAAGCACAGGCACACAAATCCTTTCTGTCTGAGCTAATAGGATCACTTCTGTGGCTTCTGGTTTCACCTACCAGTGTAGTTCTGATGTATATGTAAGGACCCAAAACCTAAAGACCTTGTCATAGATATATGCTCTATTTGGAAAGAGAGACACTGTGGAAGCAGAGTATTACTACCGGATTCAAATTTTCCCAAGAAAAGAATCTACATCCTTCCCATTGGGAGTGTCATGCACTCAGAGAGGACAAGTGTCCTCTACTGAATCTCCTTGGCTGCCTCCTGAAATTTCCAGGCATCCAGCTCTAATGCAAAGAAAACCAAACTCAGTTTTAATTTCTGCCCAAAACTGCATCACCAGTTGCCTCTGTACTTCCACTTTGCATTTTTTATTTTTAGAACGTGGTTAGTTTTGATTATTTTGAAGTAAATATTTTAAAGGCTATATGGTTATTCATTGAAATTATTATTCAAGTTCAAAGTAAAGACAGGTTTCTCCTATTTTTAACCTATTTCTCTAGGTTTTAAAAAACTGTTCTTGACAAGACTTTGTATATGTCCTGTTGATTACAATATTCTGTAGGCTCTGATGAATATAATGTTATGCTGAAACTCCAGCAGCCTGAAAAAGGTGAGGATGGCACTGTGGCAAAATGCAGAGGTCTCAGTCAGGAGAGGAGTGTGGGTCAGGCTCCACTTTGAAGGGGAACGGGCTGGTCCAGAGCACTGGGACACATTCCCAGAGGAGGATAAGCACTGGCCTCATATTGCAAAGTCACAGCAAAAAGATCCTGCTGCCAGCAGATTTCCAGGCAGAGTCTAAACAGATATCAGCATCACCCTCACTTTACAGACAGCAAAAGAGAAGCACAAAGAGGACAGAAGGTTTGTCCAAAGCAGCAATAAAAATGAGGTTTTCCGCATCCTGGTCCAGGATGTAGATGCCCCTACCAGGCTATACAAAAGGACTTAATATGACTGGAAAAGACACAATTAACAACTGGATAGACAGAAACTGCTCTTTATAAGCATGTCAGAGGCCAATTACTACCCTGAGTTTTACATTAAATTGAGTGTGTTTATTTGTGTAAGATAGTATTAATTCCACTGTTAAGGCAAATGGAAGGATTTTAATAAAGGAATTTAAAGTGAGGGAAGTGAAGGCAAGAGGAAAAGGCTTGCCACCGTTAATAAAATAAATAGATGTCAGTGCAAATAGACATCACTTATTAGAAGTCTTCTATTCATGTAGCAGAGTCATGGCTTATAAAGATCTTTCCCCAGTGCTTTAGTATCTAGTGATGAATGCAGCGGGGGCAGGGGGGGTGGGGGTGGGGGAGAATGCGGAGAAACCCTTGTCAACATTTCCAAATAATTCCAAATAAATTTAAAATTAGATTTTGGACAATTCATTCTAACTACTGGATATGTATTGTTCAGAATAAATAATTTCTCAGTGGAATTACCTCCTTTGAAAAATCATCAAGGGTTTTAAAGGCAATGTTTGTACACTGTAAATAGCTCTAAACCGTTTCTTAAATTCCCGAGACATTTAAAGCTGAGTAAACTAGAAATTAGTATGAAGATTACCTTACATAGTGTTGGGCCACCAGCAAAAATCTAAAATGTTGGAAGTTCTCAAGACCTCCCAAAGAACTAAATATTAGTAAATGCTTCATGTTTCTCCCACCAAAATGTCAGTAATCTAGTTATGTTAAAAGAAGATAAATGTTAGCGATGAGAGCTAAAATTAAGATAATCAGAACCAGAAGCAACCTATTTCTAGAGCAGATTCTATGACTGGAGTCATTAAGACTTCTTAGACATACATCGGACGTAGTCCTTCTAGGCTCCCTTTAAAGCTAGTGGAGCCATCTATTTCAGCATGCCATGGATTACACCCTAGAAATAAATATTTTACATTAATGACGTGACAGCCCAAGGATGAACCTATAAGTTGCTCAAGCTTTGGTGTCTACATAGAAAGAATTTGCAATCATCAGGTGAATCTCATCCCAAAAGTCTACACAAACTCCATAGCGACAAATTCATTGGTTGGAAAACACATTTTGTTTTTCCTGGAACTTCAGTGGAATCAAAATATCCCAGAAAAATATTCCAATTCAATGGTAAACAACCACAACAAATAATCAATGCTGTAACAGATGATTGCAATGAAATTTCTCTGAGAAATGTTGTAAATCATCTGAATCCAGTCAGTATCAAACACCTTTGAAACACGATCCTGAAGGCAGAACTTTTTCAAAGCTATCCTTAACAGAAAATTATTTTCTACTAGGGAGAACAGGAAATTGTGCTTAGTAACTGTTTCTCTCCAAAGACCCTAAGACGATGACCTTAAAGTCAGAAGTCTAAGGAAACACATGGCAATAGTTAAACCCTCCAGAAAAGACATACCTGAAGGCAAACAGACCCTCCGCGTTTGTGACACTGACCCACAACGTTCCAGAAGAGAAATTGCTTCCCTGTCCTACTTGATTTATGTGGTCCCTTGAAGAAAGAAGTTTATGAGATCCTTCAACAACAAGCAGATTGCATAAAAATCTAGCTCACTATCACATAGTGTACAGGTAACACCAGTGTACAGGTGCCGCAGACATTCGACTAGTCCAACTGATATCCAAAATGAGCACATGGGTGTGGAAAAATGCATAAAGTAAAACGCAAGGGGATGAAGTTTATGCCTTTGTTTAGTAACAAATGCTTCTAAGACACTGAAGTGATCCTTTTTGTTTTGATTATCTGCATAGCACATATTCAAAAACAGCTGATGAAATCCAGATTCTCCTGTGCTCTGCAGTCATTCTCTTTTCACCTCATCAACCAAGAACGAGCTTCCAGCTCTGCAACTGTCCTACAACTAACTTCACACCATCAAACACTCTCTAATAATGTCCTGGCATTGGTAACAAACACCAGTCACCTTTTATCAGACTACAGCAATGTATTTTGAAAAAAGCTTTCCAGCTAGAATTAAGCAGAAAATAATGTTCCTGTCATGAAATACTCTTTCAGGATAAAGCCCAGTTCATGGGGAAAAAAAAAAAAAAAAAAGAAAAAAAAATTAAGGAAAAACAATACCAGAGTTACTCACACAGGAATAACTAGCAGCAGACTCAAAATGTCCACATGGTAGGAAAGTGCTTGAGCCACAGAGCTGCTTGTTACACCCTGGGGACAGCCTCAAGTCACTTTTCCAACAGAAATTTTAACAAAACTATCCCTTTCTGATGAAATTTTGGCATTTGACCAAACCTGACAGAACAGTAAAACAGTTTCAGGTAAAAGCAAAATATCAGTCCAGCAACCTCTACAAGAAGGTCAGAAAAAATGTAGCTCATCATTCTAGGAAGAAGGATTACTGCAGACATCTGACAATTTCACTTGCTCACCATAAAATATTTGGTTAATTCTCTTTTCCTTCCCCTGATGATGACATACAGTCCAAAAGAACTGCTTCACTTTTTTTTTTTTTTTTTTAATAAAGCAATTATAGTTACAAGCATAAAGAACAAAGCAAAATACAACTGAACATAGCACAACAGGTCACTTGAACAAGTCACAAAATAAATTACACAGATGTTCAAAACAATCTTTATTCATCAGCGCAGTTTCACTACTGCTACAACAGCAATAGACCATCTCAAATTTAGTGCACACACATGTGCACCGTTCTACCCTTTCTAGCAGAGGTGAAGCCTACTTACTGCTGTCATTACTCCTTTGTCATTATGTGAAAACAAAGTGGCACAAACCCTTATAAAATTTATGTTCAGTAGAGCTGCTATAAACAAATCCTATATAAATGAAGCTAGCTAATTTATTAAAACATACTCTTAACTCATTTTGCTAAACCATGTACCATACTTATCTCTGCTTCCTTGTAATGACTGGAACTTTCCAACCCACACAGCTCTTGATGTTAAACCTAATATGTTGTTGTGCCTCTGTGTCTGAAGTTTGGCGTGTTTGCTTATATTTGATAGTGCAACTCCTCTAAGAATGTAAGCTGGAAGACCAATGCAACATACTGAAATTTGTCTGGATGCCAAACATGACTCATTTTAGTAAGCATCCAGTAAAACCTCCACCAACAGAATGTTTTTAGTTATATTTTAAATCAGTCTGACTCTTTGAGACAAATAATAGCCTGTCTTCTTTTTTTTTAAAGACTCCATTCAAACAAATCCATGGGTATCTTTCTTTATATTAAAAGTGAACATGTACATAACAGCAGATGTATTTTTGATTCAACTTTAACATAACGACAAGTCTTTATAGAGATAGTTTTATCCTTTTGAAAGACAAAATCATCTGTCTTTAATTGCAGCAGAAAATATTTCTGTTCCTCTTTCAAAACTGTGAGCTAAGTAACCTTGTATCTGCAAGATTACTTGGAAAGACACATTTGTTAGAATGTTTTTTTCTTTAAAAGTTCATTAAATTAGTACTACGGTCATCCTGGCTTCTCAAATAGAAGAATACCCACGTTATAGAAGAATACCCACATATATATTGTTTTTCCCCTTCAAATCCCGTAAGTATAAAGAACATAACCTTCTCTATAAAAACAGGTCTCACTGTCCCTCACTATATCTCACATAGCTTGTGTGGTGCTATCCATCCTCCCTCAGCTTTGTCTCCCTTGCAATATCTGATCTTCATGCACCTACTAAAGACCATCAGGAATGAAATGCAATATTCTTTCATTACCAGTCAGGTGTGTCTGAAAAGAAATCAGGGATGAAAAATGTCTGGAAATGGAAAGAAGTGATGAAAAAATGAAGACAACCCATTCCAGGTGATTAGGGGATTTTAGGCAGTGTCATATATTTTACCTCATCTAAAGATTCCACTAAGCTGCCTTTATATGGCTTAGGCAAACTAAACCAAAATTGACAGCACGGACCACACTGCAATTTTTACCTGTTCATTCCTCACTGGTCCATTTTAGCAGTAGTGTAGAAAAGGGTCAGGCACAGGTATAAAGGACAGGGTCATAAAAGTCCTGAGTGTTAGCAGCTCTGAAGTTTCCATAGTTAAAGCTATACCACTATTAAAACCTAAAATTCTAACCAAGGCCAGAGGGACATCAGAATCATCAATAGTTATTTTGCACAGCACTAAATGCACTTTTTCCCTATCAAAAAGTCTGTTCATATATCTACTAGTGCTAGGGCTACTTCTAATGTGCTGTAACGGCTCTTCTCACAGCCTTCCTTGCTACTTCCAGCGGTGAACTCAGAACCAGAAGCAAGTTCTGCAGCTTCATGTGCTAGAATTAAAGCCTCATTCTTGAAAGATACATGTAACTTCTGTAGATACAGAAATGAGCAAAATGGAATCAAGGTCTTTGATTTTACCAAAACCTGTACAAAAGTTGGTTATAGTCATTAGCAGGTTCCAAACTTGCAATCCCAGAACAAACTGCCTATATTTTATTTTCCCCTTACAATTGAAACCAATTCCAGCTATCTGTCTGTTTTAGGAGCAGAAAGCTGTAAGAAAATTAAACACAGTGAAATACACAGAGGATACCGGAATAGACCCAAAGTTCAGAGCTGTTTGGCTGCATTTCTATATTGTTCATCTTTAAATGTCTCTCCATGCATAGCGAAGCCTGACTTTGCTGCCAGCTCCACTCCACTGACTGAAATCATGTAATTGCTGTCAGGTAGTTGGTTGTCACAAACCAACTGTTATTCCCCTTGGTTGTGTTTTAATACATGAAACTGCAGGATCACGGCAGATAAAAGACATTTGAGAACTAATAAAAGTTAAAGCCTGAATAATTCATGTTACAGTACTTTCTGGATAAGTCTTGTATACCTACCATAGATTTTTAGATGAAACAATATATGTATAGCTCTTTTTTTTTTTTTTTTTCTCGGGGGGGGGGGGGGTGGGGGTGTCCCCCTCAGGTAATCAGGTGCCTTACTAGTATGGCTATACAGTACTGCCCAGTCAAGATGGGTCTGTCAAAACAGGCTTTGAATGGAAAAGCCGTTCTGACAAAACAGAAAACATAGCATGCTCTGCAATGAAAAAAATCCACAAACCTAAATGTCAGTTTGTTTTCCAAGATGACAGTACAGTCATTTTCTGAACAGCTTTGTGTAATAAGTTGTTGATATTACTACTATGATTTCCAGGCTGAAGCTTTTAAGCAGCCAGAGTAATTTCCAATGCACTGCTATGTCCTTCTGTTAGGAGCTGCTTATGAAGAAGACCACAAACCACTTCTGCTCTATTTTTGAGTTTTGTGTGGTCTCCAGGTGTGGGCTTAAGGCAACATGCCTTCCAGTGGTCTAAGCTTTGTCACAGCACAGCCAAAGATAACTATGGCCCTGCCTACATCAGAGAGTCATATCCTTCTCCTCTAGAGTCCACATGCTCATGGAAGCAACATCACAACTGTATATATTTGCCACAACTGTCACATAAATATCCAGCACAACCATAACATCTAATATCACAACTGATCTACATGTATTATGTATCTATACCTGCATCCTGTTGCTAGGATAGTCAAAACAACTTATTCCCTCCCTTCTGCTGTTTTTTCTGATTTAATTTGCAAGCACATAGTTATACAAGCAGCGTGTAAGCCCTATGGCACCTGTTCCCCTGGTCCCACTGGAGCAAGAGGCGAGATCCAATGCTGGTTGATCTAACTGTAATGACTGAGCTACAGCCTCATGGCTAACCTTCTTTCAGTTTCACATTCACAATGCAGAAGGATAGCAGCACATAATCCCTGTGACCCCAAATGGCAGGATTGAGCAGCTAAGTGTTGGGATGGTTGGAAAACAATCCTGTTCCCTTTCAAAAGCATCTATGCTAAAGTTTACAGGCAAAGGTGGTGGCAAAGGGTTTTCAGAGCTATAGAAATCCATATTTCTTCTTCCCTTTTGGGAATGCAAATAGGAAAATTTCTAGCTTGCTCAAAATACAGAGTCTGAATGAATAATTTTCTTTATTGGGGTCGATCTCCTCATCTTCCCCTGAAACAGGTGCTTAGATACCAATAAATAAATAAACTAACAATATTCAGAATGAGCTCATTGATCAAGTGCCTCTCAACTGTTTAAAAAACACTGATCCAGTGCTTCTCTACAAAGAGAGAATAAACATAACTAGCCATGACACTCAAAATGCAGAAAGCTCAATTGCATCCAGTATGCAGAAAAACCAAGGTCCAATACATCATGAAAATGTTCTCTCAAAGCTCAACTAGGGATACAAGACAAAATTTATTGGTATTTCAATAGTTGTCCCCAAAAGACACTTTTCTGTTTCCATGGCAGTAAACAGAAGAGTCCAAAACTGTGTAATTGTCATGTTACTTAAAAAACCAAAACCAACCAAAACCTTCACAGGGATAAAAGATAAAAATTCAACCCAATAGCCAAATGGAGGCATTCAGGACTCACTGAGCTGTCAACATATTAAAGCCACTGTGCGAGACATTGCTGATACTATGGCAGAAGTGAAGAAACATTTTTTCACCTCCTACACAGCTATGACATATCCCTAAAAAAGAATTCAGTATGCCACAATCTATTGGACTCAGGACGAGAGTTGCGCCATTAGTCCTCTGGTGTCACATCTGAACTACCCTGGAAAGTAAACAGCATACACCCAAATTGTTCCTATGTAATAGCAAACATCTATCTGGAAATCAACTGGAACTAACTCCATGACACATACAAACTATTACACAATCAAAAACTAACTGCATCTCATATAAAACAGAGCAAATAATAAAAATAAATAGCAAATAGTGAAAGAATGTTTCTATGTCAGGTCTTGTCTGTAGTAGTCTGTGTCATCCTTGATACAATTAACAGCAACAAAAATGCATAAAAAGAAGCAAAACCTTTTTGCTGCTTCAGGCTTCAAATGTGGCTGGTTTCCCTACTGTAATTATGAACTGGAGTTAATCCGACTATATAAGTAAGAATCATAAATTCAAAGATCTGCTCCAAACAACCCCAATTATGTCCTAGATGGATATTAATATCAGGATAGAAATAATTAAAAATTTAAAAATCACATTGTCTTTACAAATCCATTTAATCTAGAAGTACTTACATCTTTAGGCAGGTTGCTCAGGTGCATTCAACTTATCCTTTCTACACCTTAACATGACTGAATTTTGTTAAAGTTTAGCCAAAATTTGTAGTGAGTGCTTTTGAAATAATAGCATCAGCAATTTACCAGCCTCTAGTCTTCTTTCTAAGCACACATGCAGGCTGCCTAAAAATAAGCCACCCCAGATTTTGCCACTGACGTGTTCTCACTGATCTTCTCTATATCACTGTACTACCTAAAAATGGCAAGATTTAGCTTGCAATAGGAGTTACAAGAAATAATACTTGCAGTAATAAAGACGTGTAAAAATGAAATTGCATGGATTTTGTCAGTTTATGCTATTTCAAGTATGAAGCACAGGAAAAAATGCTGAAAGGATCAATCAGGACAGATCCCCGATTACGCTTCTTAAAATTATCTTCCAACCCAACCTAAAGAGGAGCTATAGTATCCATACCAAACTACAACACATGGTGGCATTCTCTAATGTAACAGAGGGTGGTCTGTACCTTACCATTGACTGGTAGGTATTGGCCACGTTTCAAGTGATAGTTAACATTTCCACTCCTCATGACACAATCCTTTTGCTCTAAAGCGACCTGTTTCTGAGGGCAACTACAAAACAAGTCATGACCATTTCGGAACGCTGTTGAGTATTGAGTTGAATCCCACAAAATAAATTTAAAAAAAAAAAAAAAAAAAAGAAGTCATTGCGATAGCATTTAACTCTTTTTATTTCTAGGGTTCCGATACAAAGTCCTGGATAAAATGCAGTCATCATGGTACCAGTTTTAGTCGTCTCGGTTGACTGGCGGCCATCAACGCCAAAAAAGAGCTGCCTGCAAAACTTGTTCGTCTGTATGATGAGGCCGTGACCCGAGGCTGTCAGCGGGCTGGCAGACCCGCACCCGGGACCCCGCAGGGGTGCGGAGCAGCTCTCCCACGGCTGCCGGCCACCCTGCGCCTCCCACTTCGGCCACCGGGAATTGCCCGGGCAGCGGGGAGCGGGACCCCTGCGCTACGGCCCGGCTGCGCCTGCCGAAGCCAAGCGGGCAGCTCTAGGAAGGGAGCGGCGAGCGACGCTTCCCCGACCCCGGACACTTTAAATAGCTTTCCGCGCTGTGTGCTCCTTGTCCTTTAAGGGAAAACACGGGCGAGCCGGGGACGGGCGGGACGGCAGGCAGGGCTCCCGCCACGCCGGCTGCCTCCCCCGCGGGGCTTCCCGCCCCGGCGCCCACCTGCCCCCATCAGCACCTCAGCTCCGCGGCGGCCTGGCCCCGCCGGCCTCGGCGCACCGGGCGGAGCGGGCGGCACCGGCGCGGGCAGCCGGGCGGCAAGGCGGGCCCTCAAGGTCCCGACCCGGGGGTGCGGGGGTCCGCGGCGCCCCTCAGCTCCCAGAACCGCCGCCCGCTGACGGGGAGCCGGGAGCCGCCCGCTGACAGGAGCGGGGGCGGCAGTTGGCGCCGGCTGCCGCGGCGGCGCCCGGCCCGGGAAGTTTCTCGCCACAGGTTGCCCCCTCCCGCCCGCCCCCCCCGGGAGCCCCCCGGGCGGGCCCGGCCACAGGGACGCACCTTGGCGCCGCAACCGCCGCTTCTTGAGCCCGAAGATGCGGACCTTGGAGAAAATGTCCACCAGGTTGCCGTTGCAGAGCCCGCGGTTCTTGCTGGGGCTGTTCCGCCTCCTGCTGGCCGAGGGCCGGTCCCAGTGCTGCTCCCTCGCCTGCCGCTTCTGGCGGATTAAACCGCTGGCGATGGCCGCTGCCATGGCTGCTCGCCGGGTCGCCCACGCCGGCCGGCGCCGCGACGGGCAGGGGGGCGGGCGGCGGCGGGGCGCTCAGCCCCGGCGGGGCCCCATCCCCGGGAGCGCGGGCGAGCGGGAGCCTCCTCCGGCCCGGGGCGCGGCTGCAGCGGGGCACCCCCGCCCCGTGGCCCGCGGGAGCTGCCGCCGCCGCCGCGGGTCACCGCATGGGTGCCTCGCCGCCCCTCCCGGCCTGCCCCCGGCGCAGGGGCACCTGCTCGGGCGGAGGGTGTTTGCGGGCGGCCCGGCGGCGCGGAGCCAGCGGGACTCGGGGCAGAGCCGCGCCCGGTGGGGTCGGGTCGGGTCGGGTCCGGCCGGCAGCGTCGCCTCCCGGCGCTGCCCCTCAGCCCCGCGCCGCCACCGCCCGCTCGCCCGCCGCTGCCATCGCCGCGGCCGGGGCGGCTACCGCCGCCTCTTCCAGGCTCCTGCCCGGTGATTGCCAAGTGCTTCAGAAATCAGCATCTGGAGAGAGCAATCTTCTTCTCGGGGGAGAGCTGTAATCACGGCTCTTCAGTCCCACCCCGCTCCAGCCTCCCCTACACACGCACGCACACACACGCACACGCACACACAGGCACGCACCGCTGGAGCTTTTTTTCCTCCCCAAGGCGAGGGGCGGCGAGGGGGCAGGGGGTGGAGGAGGGATGGGGAAAGGCAGGGGAATAAAGCAAAGGGGGCGAGGGGCGGGAGGGAAGCGGTGCTGCTGATGCCGTTTTCGGGTGGGAACCAGCGGGTTCCCGGCGCACCCGCCGCCAGCTGCCTTCGTCTCCCCTGAGCTTTCTGGCTGGCTGGATGCGGAGCGCCCCCCCCCCCCCCCCCCCCTTCGGGAAGCGGGGCGCTGGGCGCTGCCGGAGGGGCGTACGGCCCTTCCCGTCCTCCGCCGCCCAGCCGGGCACCCTTGCAGGCACCCTCCGGCCACCTCCTCGCACCGGCTCCCTGACGCCCTGCCCGCGGGCAGCCGCCCTCGGCGGTGACACCGGCACCTGTCGCCGTGCCCCGGGCGGGGGAGCTGTGGGGGCAGGTGAAGGGCCCGCCGCCCGGCGCAGCCCCTCTGCGGGACGGGGCAACCGTCCGCCCCTCCTCATCCCGGGCACGGACGGGGCAGGGGTGTGGGCCCACAGGAGCGGGGTCTTTACTGCATGCAAAGCGCAGGTTTTAGAGCCGTGAGGAAGAAACACACCTACGAGGCTAAGGGGACCTTCCACCCAACCCAACACGGGCTCTTTGGGAGAAAATGTTATAGCAACAGCAGACTTTTAACTCTGAGTGCAAACTGGTTACTGAGGTTTCAGAAATACCGAAGGAATTCTGTAGGGCACCCACAAACAGCTGCAGTAGGTAGATGTATTGATCATCAGCACATGTAGAATTATTTCTTAATTTTTTTTCATAGTCTTGGAGCACTTGAGCAAGCACCAACCAAGCTCACTAGATACAGAATACCTAAGGACTCTCTGCCCCAAGGAGCTCACAAGACACTGCAGATAATAAATACCATCTAAAATAGAACATCTTATTTCTTTCCTTATCTTTTTCTGTTGGGTCTTCTCCGTTTTCAAATAAGCAGCTCAGTGTTTTTTGGATTTACTTTCTGCCAGCCTAATGGTTAAACTTCCCAAAGTTGTAACCAATTAGAGGAAAGTGGAAAAGGGAAGCCAGCAGCTACACAGGAAAAATTGCAGTTGTCCTATGAAGAAGGGCAGATGCTCACAGAGGGAAATACCATGTAATAAATACCTCATTTTTATGCTGTTTTCAGAATACTCTAATTTCTTATTAGATGATTCTTAAAAAAAAAAAAAAAAGTCTTTGAAGTGTAAATATACATGTGGAGTAATTCCGTGCTTTGCAATACAGAACCTCCTAGGGAAGGGTAGGTTCTTGTTTCAGCAGAGGCTTCAGCATCTCCGATATTGACCATTATTTCCCTAAATTCTTTAATCTACAGAAGGCTATTTTTATACAGAGGGCAAAAGTGTATGGTGGGAACTCCCTTATACAGGGATATTTTTCTTAATACTAGACCAACTAGGAGCAGAACATGCACAATCGGATCTGGATAATACATTTTAATTCTATTTAAAAGTGTCTCTAAAGAGATTCAGCTAAAACGCATTGGATTTTCTGTCTGGCAATTTTTACAGAGCAGCCATTTCCTTGCAATAGTTACAATTACCTTAACTAATGCAATTAGACAGAGAGTTTGCTTTGTTTTATTTAAATTTCACTGTAGCAGTTTTGCATACTGCTTCCTTTTTCTTACTTCCCAGCAGTGGACAAGACACAAGCGTTGCCTTAAGGCCCCTCTGGACAGAAGCGCACCCACGCACGCCGCCCCAGCGGGGCCCCGGCCCGGCCCGGCCGCCCCGGGCGGTCTCTGCCTTCAGCACCATGGACAGCCGAGCGGCCCTGGGACATCCCCTGCCACCCCCGGGGGAGGTGACAGGACACAGCCCCAGGTCTCCTGCTCGGCCTGGCTCCAGGCTGCAAACAAAGGAATGAATGAGAGGGAGCAGAGTGAAATAAAGGGCAACCCTCCACTGCCTTTATTTTTCAAAGGCATTTAGGAGTGGAATACATACAGCCCTAACTTCTGCATGTGAAAGTCTCTCCAAAAAGATATAGGTTCCCCATTGCCTTTTGCTGGAAGGACATCTTCATATTATCCAGTGATGCTATTCACTATATACTATCTACTACTATTGTTCCTTTTCTTTAGTTTCCTTCAAATACTGGGGCCTTTGCCAAAACACACTGACATTTCTCAATGATATGATGCTTGGGGTGGTGGCAAAGAAAGGAAAGAATGAAGGTGAAAATGGGCAGCATGCCTGCAGACAAGAGAAAATGTGTTTCTTACTCCAGAAATCAAAAACAGTGGCTTTCTACTCGGATCTCGGAAATGCAGAGCAGTTGTTTACTGCTTGAGGTTTCGCAAAGAAAACTCAAGAGAGCCATCTGCTGTCTTAACCGGTAATAAAGTGCGTGCAGTTCTTGGCAAAGTGGAGGTTTTG
Source organism: Falco peregrinus (assembly GCF_023634155.1). Classification (NCBI taxonomy): domain Eukaryota; kingdom Metazoa; phylum Chordata; class Aves; order Falconiformes; family Falconidae; genus Falco; species Falco peregrinus. The sequence continues at coordinate 63,365,895 of NC_073724.1, read as the reverse complement.
CTAGCAGGTGGATCGTAGTATGAACATCGCGGCTACCTTAAAGACTAGCAACTGCATAGGATTATGAATTTAGGACAAATGGAAATATCTTAGTTACAATATTTGCTATATTAAAATAAAATTTTCTTTCTGACTAACAGAACTCTGGCTATGAAACCAAATGATTAAATGCAAAACAGGGGGAGAAGGGATTTTCAATACTTTCTATTTTCCCATCTGTTCAGTTCTAATTGCTAATTTATAATGTATTTCAGGAGTTTTATAAAACAAATACATTTTAGAATCTTTAAAATTACTTGAATGAATTTTAGAGCAAAACATGCAACAGATATAAAGTGTGCATGGAATACTTGCTTTATTATATACTAGGGTATGAAACATTCTTTAAATTTATTTTGTGCTGTATTACTGGGGTCAAACCACATTCAATTTCATCTAATTTAAAATGCAAATTACAATGTGCTGTTTTCAGGCATCAGAGTTCAATATTAAAATATACACAATTAATATTTGTGTATATACATGTACTAGTGATACACAAAATCATTTTGTAAGGTCTACCATTAGGAAAAATGTGATTCTATGCTTTATATTCTATCCTTACCTAGATCCACAGGTTACAAAATGTACAGAATTGAAAATGTCAATCTTACAGTTTAAGGACTGTGTTATCTTTTCTCACCCCCACCCTGTGTCATTTTTGGTCAATGCAGACATGAAAACTCTACAGAGTTCTTCCTTTCATAAGCCGTTTCAATAGAAACAAGAATGTACAGGTATGTTCCCACATACACACACTCCGCCCACATTTTCTCCTCCCAGATATGCTGAAACCATTCATCATATCAAAACCAAAACAAACGAAATCAAACCCTAAGAAATATACTCCAGAGCACTCACAAGCATATATTTTCTACAAGTGTAACATGCCAGATTATTACATTGGTACTAAATATGTTTTAGTTTCTTGAGGTCTAGTAAAGGTTTCATTACACTTGCTTGCCAGCAGCAGGCACACATAGCTTGCTTTTCCAGTTAAATACTCTAGAATAAGATGCTGTAAAGTCAACCTATTGTATATTCTAGAAAACATAAATAAAGTCTTGTGAACCTAGTAGTTCTCCCAGACTCTTTTAGAGTTGAACATCATTTCATGTCCCTAAAAAGGCCTTTTTTCTTATTTTTTTTCTTTTTTTTTTTTTAAAGATGGTATGTGCTACAGCTGCAAGCAAGATTAATACCTTTCTCCTTAAACTTCCATTCAAACTGGAAAGGCTACTTTAGAGCTAAAGGCACCAATTTAGGCATTACAGTTGCAAGGTGTGCATAAGAGTACATCTGGGCCACTGGGAAAATTTAATGTCATTCCAAGAAGAGATGTCTCAGCATTGAAAAAATACTCGTTTATAAATTCTGATGGATTAATTTAATCAACATTCTGATCTTGATAAGACAGCAGAGTGATTACCAGAGTGCTATTTCCAGCTAAGGTTGTGATTCTGAACATTTGTTGGTACTGATCAAAAATTAACTGAAGGTTGCTGGTAATTTTGGTGGACCATAATTCAAGTGTCTAAATTTAATTTGCATACTAAGACCCCACCCCTCCACTCCCACAAAATGATATCATAAGAAAATGTGATACAATTCTACAAATAGGATTATTCATATAACTACAAACTAGTATCTGCCCAAGGCACGCAATGTGTACATATGTGGTGTGGAGGGTGGGTGTGGGTAAGCAACAGTAACTTCCAAGTCTTGATTTAATTTTCCTGAGGGACAAAGCTAGAGCAAGAGAAGAATTAATGACTTGAACAACATGAAAGAAATACAATCAATGGCTTACTCTGTAGGTTGGTGTTTAGTTTTCTAAAAAATTAACAAGCTAGAAAAATGTTTGTCAACATAAAAGGTCATATTTTTTATGACCATACCTGTATGAACATATTAAATCATAGATAAGAAATCCCTTTTCAGAACGTTTATGTGCATTCCATGTTATACAATAAGACTAGTATGGTTGCACAGTGAGCTTGAAACAGTTTAAATTAGGTCAGTTTTACATGTTCTTTTATGTTAGCCTGGATATAGTTGTCCTTATATGTTCTTGTTAACCCCTCAGAAGACAATGCACTGTGAAGCACTGTAACTTAAAATCCTTAACAACCCGAGCACTTGATGTTTGTTGACTATAGACTTTGAAGAGCATTAAGAACAAAGTTTATTAAACTTGCTAATATACTTCAGAGAATATCTATGCTTTCACACTGTTCTGTATCAAAAGCACTTAGTTTTCAGTCTCAACATACCTATTAAAATTTACTGAATCCATAGGAGGTCCTATATAGTCAATTGTTTAGATAGATCAAGTGAATCCCTTTAAATAAAAGCAAGCTTCCACTATGTCATTTAAAGGACTGTCCATATTTTAGCCAGCTTCTTCACAGGTTTGGACTTACTCGACTTTATGTATCCAAGTCATAAGAAGAACCATTAAAATATAATTAGTGTATATGCAAGAATAAATTAATTCACCATGCAAGGAACTCCTACATTAGATTACTGGTTGGGCAGAGAACTATCAAAATGTAACCATTACTATACGTAACATCTAAGGAAGTACAAATGCCTATACAAGCTCAGAGTCAACGGCTTAGGTAGTGCAATATTTGTTTGCATTGACTGGTGGCATTTCTTTCACACATTACATGGAATATGTCTCCAACTTAAAGGACTGAGTACCTCTATACTAGTAAGGATTCAAACTCAGTTAGAGAACTGAATAAAATCATCTTGTAGATGACCAATAGGACATCACTGAATAGATATTGGCTTCTTCTTTAGAAATTATGTAATTCTCAAATTGCTTGGGTTTACTTTTGTAGGTTTTTTGACTTTGCTTTCCTCCTTCCCAATGCTAAATTGCATTGATTATACTGTTCTAGTGAGACTCACAAATAGCACTGTGTCAAGGAAAATACCTGCTCTAATCACTTACAGCTTAATTTTCAATTCCATTAGCTAATTCTTTGTTCTTCAACAGCAAAAAGCAAATGGAGATTCTTACACTTTTTAACAATCAATCTTTCAGCAAAGTAAGACACGTGATTACAGATCCTAACTGTTAGCACACCTCCTGTAACATTTTTCATGCCTCTTTAATTTTCACTTTGTCTGTCCTCTACTTCTGATACCACTTATTTTGAGACCACATGAACAAAAGTGATAAATTGGATTGACAGGAGAATCTGAACAGCACACAGACCATACGAGTCTCTCCAGGATAATTCACACAGGCCCAAACTTAACTCTGACAAGTCTTTTTTAAACAGTTAACAACAACAATGACAAAAAAGGAATAAAGGTCACTTTCAGGGACAAATCTATGAAAATAATTAAAAACTAAATACATTGTGGTTTCTGCAGCAACATACATACGTGATTTTAACTTAAAAAATTAAATAGTCTCCTTAGAGAGAGATTCTTAATTGCTATCAACAGAAACACATTGCATTTATTTAGCTCTCACTAAAGCTAATAACAGATCTGCCACCAGAGTGCTTCAGACAAGGCTCTGACAACACAAGCCAGAACAACTCCCACTAAAGAAAAACACCTCCCCCTGCCCCCATCTCTAGTCCACACAGATGTACAGAGCAGTTTAAGATTGAGAGACCTAAAAACAGCGCAGAGAGCTTCTTCATTAATTTTTCGTCTGCACAGCTTAAAACAACATCTGTTGCATTTGCTTATCTAGCCACAGCAGGACTTTTCTGTTTTGCCTGACTTCTGAAATATGCAACAGATTTTGCTATCATTCTCCCAAGTAACTGAAACTGCCTGTAACATGAGTCTGCTTAATTTTGTTCTACAGAAATAAAAAAGGAACATAATTCCTGAGAAATTTGGTACCTACAGTGAACTTCCTACGGAGTCAGTACAGCTGGCAGAGCATGACTATATGTAAGCTGTTACACCTTGTTACACAACAGTCTCCTGTGAGGGTTTCCTACTCCTAGAACAGAAAAAAAGTTACAGAGATTGCAATGAACTTACTCACAGTCTCTTGATCGGAATAATCACAGGTACTATCCTAAACACACGTTGATTTTTACTGCACAAGTTCTGGAAAAAGCATGGCCTATAGAAAAGTAGCCATGCATATAAAAATTTCTAACTATAAGGGAAAAAAATCAGCTTAGTGAGTAACAGTGATTTGGGGAACGTTTACCAGCCTACACACAAGGGATTGTTCCTTTCGTAGACTTTACATCACATTACATCACATTTACATCACATTTCCTTTCATAGACATTACATCACAATATTTGTTGGTTCATTAGATGTTCACTTTCCAACAGATAGCTTCATAGAGGAATCAAATCGTTTAATCCTTTTGTTAAGGAAATTAGTAATATCAGCGCATACATACACACAACACATATACAGGCATAAAATGTATGAATATGTAAATTTTTATAAAAAATGTTTACACATATGTACATGAGGACACTTTTATATTTATGAGAATTTGGGGCATTTGGTATGGAGACATTTTTATTCAGATACATTGTCTGAATATCATTTAAAAGTAATTTGTCTGCACATGATATGACCTGTAAAACCCAACATAGACACAGAACCTATGTCTTCTGTCTGAAATCATTAGGAAATCCAAAATGCCATCCAATCATTTATATATACATATATATACACACACACAAAAACTGTATAGCCCAAGCTTATTGACAGTGTTTTTCTAAAGTCCTCCAAAATATTAATTTTAAATCTTTACATAAGGATTTCTTGCTTTCCTCAGAACAGATATGAAAACATATGGCAATATAAGAAAAAATGTGTTCTATTTCTGGACATTAATAACAAGGCAGGTGCTGGATTTTGGTCATCTCACAGAGACCAAGGAGAAAAAGCACATTATGTCCATTACAATAAACACTGAACAGAAAAGACAGCATGAGCAGAAGTATGTAAGTTACTAGCTTGAGAAGCAGAAGTACGATTCCCTTTAAAACACACCCAATGATCCTATAAGTACATAAAGTGATTGTCACCAGTGACAGGAAGGACTGGAACATGGTTGCCTGTGTACTTGCAGGCATAGACACGCACTCCCACACCCACCCCTCCATACACCCTCAATACCACTTTGTGGTGGAAGAAAGCATGAAGGACACTCCCTGGCAAATAATTTTGGAAAAAAGTAGTCTTCCTTTCTGCTGTCTAACATAAAATTGGCAGCGTAACTCATCTGGCAAAAATAACCTTTTTTACAGTCATCTGTCTTTCTTTACAATTCTTCTACCGTTTATTTTCAAATAACTCTTGTTTTGCAATTCATTTGATACTATTTTGAAGACATTTGCAAGGGGAAAAAAAAAAAAAGCCCTGTAACCTAAAATCCTGTTCTTTTCTTGTTCCAGAGGGAAGGGAATACAGCATTTTTCTGGGTACTGTTAACCAGGAGAAGGTAGGTCTCTGAAGGAAGAACAAGTAAACATGGACAATGCCACATTCACCCCTAGGGTAAGCCTTAGTCTCCCCTGCAGCCGTTTCATATAGAGACATCCCAAACCCTTCCTTTGGGGTTCAGACACAGCTAATGTCCTCTGAAAAAAAGCCACATGTCTCTCCCTCTTTCCAAACAAAGAGAAAATCAAGTGCATTCTCTACTACTTCTATTGAATGGAGTAAGTTAATTACAGATGTAAACCTCTGAAAACAAGTACACCTTAGCTTCTTTTTAGTCAATCTAGATATTCAGAAGTATCTGACATGATAATGCAGTTGATATTAGCATAGCAAGCGACTTTTGCTTTTCTCTCCTTAATATCTTTCACTCAGTTTTATTTTCTTTGATTGAAAGGTTTTCTTTGCATTGCTATACTATTGTTAAGCAATGGATGCAAACAAATATTATCTACTAAAAAAGGCACCAGAAGAATATTGATTAAAATAACCTTTTAAATACTAGCCTTTTCTCCTCTCTTTGATAATGAGTCTACTTCAACTCTAGCTTCATTATTACTAGTGGTAATTGCTATATCAAGCTGCATGTTTCCATTTTACTTCTTCCCAAATAGAAACATTATTCTATACTTCATTTGTATGTTTTAAAAAACTGTCTAGCAAAACCAGCAATGAATACTTTGATTTAAAAAAAAAGGGATTTAAGAACTTCTGTTTGTTCATCTAGCTATTTACATAAATTAAAACAACAAGAAAAAGTTCAAATACTTTTACTACTTTTTCTTTATTTTGAAGATGTGAAAGTTAGAATAGAATGAATACTATAATTATTTTTAAGTCCTGAAAAAAATATTGCAATACCTGGTCATATTACCCTGCTGATATTCCTGGTAGTAATACAAATACCATAGCATTTACTATTATCAGTAATAACACGACTAGTCCTAACAGTGACCTGCTTTTACCACACAGTCCTACAAACCTAAATTATAAATTATCTCATAGTCAAAACTTAACTCATCGAAACCCTTCAACAGCTGTAATGTGCAATTATCTGATTTGCCAGCAGTGGACACTGTTACTCTAGTTATCCACAGATACATTGATGGGAATAACTTGCAACACATACTGGCAAATTTTTCTTTTATTACTTTCACTGCTGTGAGAACTTGGAAGTTTTGGTGTCAGACAAAAGCTGAGTAAAAATTGTATAGTAGTAATATTTTTCAACACCTGTGTGATAGCGGATAGACTGTTACTTTCTTTAAAAAAACCTGTTATTTTAAAGTAAATTTAAGAAAATCACGAACTTATTCACATGGGATTTTTTTTTCAGTCATAATTTCAAGTCATAGGTGCTCTGATGCAAAAAATGAGAATTTCTTCATTCCTCTTTTTCTCAGAATGATGGTTATGACAATGAATGTGTGACTTTTGCATTGCTTCTATAAAATTGTTATAACAAATTAAATCATCAAGGTAAAAAATTATAAACAGGATATTTACTTCTGGAGCCTGTATCATTTTTTGAATAATATAATTGTTCAAAATCTGCAAAGGATATGTTTTACCCACTGATACTTTTACAGGTACTTTGAAGTTAAGCTGAAGTGCAGACTTTTGCTTAGGAAGAAAAAATAGATAGCTGTAAAACCAACTCGGAAAGTTGCAGAAGGATTAGCTAGGAATTAGCCTAGCTAGTTGGAAGTTTCCATTTGTCTTAGAAACAGAAAGAAAATCTAAGCATTTAAGCAATGCACAGGTTTAATCACAGATAATAAATATTATCTTCTTAGACACAGTTACAAGAGTTACAGCAATCACCTTCTAATCTCAATATTCAAATGGCTCATTAAACTCCCCCTAAAATTCCCATCAGTCTAACACTATTATATAAATGCAGTTTTCATGTAAGAATATGTAGTATCTTACTAACGTAATGCTTATTGTCTGGACGATGCAACTGAAAACTTATACATAGGGCCTAACAGTCTGGTGCCAGTGCATGTACACAGGACACTCAGAATGTGTAAGAGAACGGTCATATGAAAAGTCAGATACAAATCCAGCCTATTTTTAATTTTTTTCTTCTTTCTACTGTTCACCTTGATTAGTAAATTGATATGATTTACCATGCAGTCTGGCCATGCAGAGCTGGCAAAGTTGCACATGAATTAAGGAGAGGGACATGCCTGTATCAGTGGTAGGATCGTGTCAGATCCTTTCACAATAAGACTACTATGAAATTGCCTCCCAGAAAGCCTGGAACTTCATGAAGTTTGGTGTGAGGTCTAGCTGCTGTATTTCAGTGTTTGAGAACTTTGAGCACCCACTGGGTTAATGACCCTTCTCCACAGCCTCCTATTACCTGGATAAAAGTGACTACGAAGCCATCACTCGGTGCACAAATCCAGTCAGACAGAATAGTTGGACTAGACAGAGAGACTGCTGAAACTGCTCTCCAGTCACATCAGCCCCTAAACCTGCTTAGCCTTGGACACAGGCAGACAGAACATTGTCCCTTCCCAAAGCTCACTTTTCCCAAGCCATCCACCTTGAAACTGAGCTTGCTACTGGTGTACAAGGTTGCTCTTCAGACTCAGTCCTTTGGGACTCATTTTGTCCCCATATCGGGACTTGTTACTAGAAGTCTCCAAGCATCCCTCATGTTGCCCTTCAGTATTCAGGTAAGCCTTAAACTTAAAAAATTAAAAGAAAATAAAAATTCCTCACCAAATCTCAAAGCTTTTGGACTTATTTCCAGCCTTAGTTTAAGCACTACAGAAACTTGCTTTAGCTACAGATGTAGGAAGGAAGAACTAAATTAGTACCAGGAAACAGCTTGATGAGTGGAAGCTCTCTGTGATGCAATCCAAACTGTGCTCTGTAAATAATAAGCAGTCCTGTCTATGCTAGACTGAAAAGGAAGAACAGAAGTCATTACAAATGGAACATACTGGCAGCCAAATTGCTGTGAACCATAGCTCCTTGACCAATATTCTCTCTCTCAAGACAAAAAAAAATCCTTTCTGGGCTTTAAAGACTCAAATATAAACAATCTACACATCATCATTTATTGTGTAAAAGAAATTTGCTTACCACTACATTTTTATACAGGTACTATATCAAGCTGTAAGTATAACTCATATGGGTAAGTTTTTAATTATTTTGCTTACAATTATATTATACAAAAGAATACTGCTTTGATGCCACTCACATTTTTTAAATTGACTGCTAAAACCTTGGATACAGGTAGGTCAACTTCCCATAGAAATATTTTTTTTATTATTTTGAATCTCCTAATAAAAAAAAAAAAGGAGTAACAAACAGCCATCTCTCAGTACGTTGTGCAAGTATGATCAATCTTGCATATCAATTCCTTTGGAAAAATATCAGCACCTTTAGCAAACTGAAAAAAAAATGGCCATTTTGTCTATAGAAATGAAAGTATAGGAGGAAAACTGCCAGCAAAATTGTATTTATTTCTTTTTAGAAAAAAAATATCTAGATAAGGGCATCATACTGTACCAATCAGCAAATCTGATTTTAATGAAATAGAAATCTTTATCATAACTTATCATATATAGAGGAAATAGAGCCAGCATTTTAGCAATTTCAGTCACCAGTAACAACTTAATGACTAAACAAAAGTAATAGTATAATTTCTAATGAAAGATAAGAAGATTGTTCAAGAAGAAGCCTTGCTGGGCCTTTTCTTGATCTACTCCAAACAAAAACTAGGACTTTTTGTTCTCATACAAAAACTAGGAAAGATCCAGGCATTTGATGGGCAAATCCCATTCACAGCACAGTTGCCTTAACATGAATTGTCACAGGTTCATTAAAGAGGGACCCTTCACAGTGGTATTCAACACCCTGTACGAAGAGGCATTTGTCTAACAGATTCTGAATTGTGGCATGCAAAACCTCAGTCTTCTTCCACTGGCTGTAAGGGTAGTTTTTAGATTTAGCTTCAGAAGCCTAAATCTGCCTTTCTGAAATGCACCTCTAACACTTCAGTCTAAAGTATTTAAAATCCAGTAGGAGTTTATATCAACAACAACAACAGAAAAGATTAGCTTTTCAAAATGGAAATTTTCAAAGGTATTTTTAAAAGTTATTAATTTTCAGCAGTTATTAAATCATTGTTTAAACTAGGCTTTCTGTATTCCAGCATCAGCTGAAATATCCTGGAATTTCTTTTTTTCATATTTATAATGCTGCAGTTCATCAGAAATCTTTAGGCCATTTAAATTTTCTCAAAAAGCCAACAAGGGTGCTAATTAAGAGATTATGTAAAAGAGTTCCAAGTGTGAGGCATTGAAACATTATAAATTATCAAGGATTACACATTCAGCTATATCCACTGAAACTTTAATAATTCTGTGCGGTAGCTCTGATCATTTCTCCTGGTTATTCAGTGATGCCTGAACACAACCCAAGACAGATTTCCTCCCTCTTCTCACTACACTAAATAGATATTCTGGCATATCACCAAAACCTAGTTTGCATGTACTTTGCGACATACAGCAGCTCTCATTGTGGCCTCATCCTTGAAATGAAAAAAATTACAGCTTTATTATCTAGCTAACAGAAGTTAATAGTAGTGTTGTCATCTATTGTCTTTATGTTGAGCTGTATATCTCTTCCACTATTTCTCTACAGATAAGTGGCAAAATGTGTGTTAATGAAGGGGTTTTTGGGTGGGAGCAGGGAAGGAGACAGAATTAGATAAAAAATTGAGATGCTCTCTGTTGTAAAGCCTTCCTAGCTTGCAAGACATATCTGAGAAGAAAGAAAAAATCAGCCTCTTTCACACTCTGAATCTAAAATAATATTTCCATTTTAAAGCCTATTGTATTAAAAAACTACATAATTCGTTGCCCTTTTATATGTGCTTAATGCTAATTTTGTTCACTGAACTAAGTCAACTATTAATTAAAAAAAAAAGCTACTTGGTACAGGTCTGCCATAAAATTAAACATTGCACTTTATTTTGTTGAGACAGAGGACACAAGTTCATTCCTTCTAACTGTCAACACATTTTGATACTTCCTTGGGGAAAATGACTTTTTATTTCATTTAAATTTAAAGGCAAGTTAGAGTTGCTGCTCTGATCTGGGTTCCTCTGCTCCAGATGAACACAAAAGTGCAATCAAAAATGCCCCTCTCTTTTCCTGAGATCTCTTTGTGGATACTCAGCTTTCAGATGGATATTAATGGCAACAAACTTGACTTACCTAAAACATATTTTCTGTGTCCCTTTTCTCTATTTGGTGAACAGCACCATTAATCCCCCTGTTACTCTGCTCCATCCCTTTAGCTTCATTAACTTTGTCATGCTACCAAAAAACTAGTTCTTGCACATCATCAAGATACAGTCTGTGTTATTTTTTAAATTATCAACTAATTTGGTTTGGACCCTTTATAATCAAATCCTATACTCTGTTTTGTGGTGGGGCTTTCCTTTGTACAACACTGAAGTCCTGCCCCAGTGTTATAACCTGATGGCTATCAAGTGAGCTCTTTGGAGGAGGGTCTTACACTTCTCTGTATGTTTGGCATCTAGTGCAAGGACTAAACCTCTGTGACAGCTATGCTAAGATAAAGCCTCCAGCCCACTGATGATCCCCGCATATCAAACATTTCTCATTTCATCACCCATCCATCCCAGCAACAGCTTCCTCCCATAATACAAAACAGCAAGAGGAAATCGGTGCTGTTGCCAGCATCAGAGCATTTGGAAACTTCTGATGTATAGCACAAAGCTGTGCTTCCTTTAACTAATACAAATTAGACTGTACAGACCAGCTAACTTTAGTATAAACAGGGCCATATTCTCACTGGTGTTTAAGTGCTCTTTTAGTATACTGGTAATTACAATTCCTGATACAGGAAAGGAAGAGAAAACTGAAGAACAGTAGGTAGGTTTTAAAGAGACAACATACAGCTTTCTCTCTGACGCACTCATTATTGTCAATTATAGGTAGCCTCCTTGCTTACCCTATCACCCCACTGCATGCCAAATAAAAGAAACGCTAAACATATTAAAACATGTTTATACATGTTTTACACATGAGTATAAAAAAGAAATCAGGATTTATTCCTTGGAAGCTAAGATCACAGAGCCTCAGAACAGCCTAATCCACTTGTAATGCTGCCTTAACTGGTGGCTTTTCAATTAAAACTAGTCACTATTTTTTGACAAATACTAAAAACAAAAGCCAAGGCAATACAATCTCACTTAGAAGTTGAACATGAGGGTGTGTGAAATGATACTATTCACCCCTCCATACACTTCAGACAGCTGGTGGCATAAAGAGCAACAATAATGCTTAAACTCACCCAAAACATATAAATAACAACGGTACTTTTGGACAGAGAAGAAATTGACTTTCAGCATCATTCTCCTGTTGTTGCTGAAAGAGAAAGTTTCTTTGGTTCAAATAAAATTTTATCTGAACACAAGGTTTAATATATTAGCATACAAAAGGCTAGTATTCTAGTTAGCTGAAAAAAAGCAAATCTTTTTTTCTGACATAGCCTTGAAATGAAAGGTGTGAATACTGACAGCTGCCTGTGTTACAACCCATTTTAATGAGAAAAATTTACAGCAGGTTGCTTAGCCACTAACAAAAGCAACAGTTATAAATGAAAATGTTCACAAGCAATTTGGAAACACCTAGCCATTCCCCATTTCTTATACGTAATGGTGGGTCGAAGCAAAATGAATTATCATGTCAATATGTCAATATGATGCACAAAAGAAATGCCAATCATTAGTCAATGAGTGCTCCCACCAAGATGTTCAATATGTGCAGACGGCTTCTCCCCCCTTGTGTACCTTTTCCTCAACTTTGAAAGTCCGGAAGGGGCAATTACTATGGCCCAGTAATGAAGAGCCAGGAACAGGAATTCATCTCTTGTTTTGAAAGTCATTAGAGGTACAGCAATGCAATTTCCTGCTAACAGAAGACATCTCCACTTTCCGTGGAGACGAATGGTCTTAGCCAAGAGCACATTTCTATTTGTGTTTGCTCTGTGTCCTGTTTAGATACAGAGACCAAGATGCAGTTTCATTGTATCCTGATATAACTGCTCTCCAGCTTCCTCATTTGACAGATGCTTCCCTCTTCCAATGGCCAGCAGCTTTAGGGGGGGTCAGAGCAGCTCACTGATCTGATAGAAAAGATGGTGCTAATTTGAGCAGATTAATCTGCTGGATCACCATGATGATCCTGCTTGCTCTGTAGCCAGTGATGCAAGGCAGAGAAGAGGAACGTGAGGCCACAAACAGCACAAGTCCTTCCAAATCAATGGCTTTATAAAATTGATATATTTTATTAAAATGTCTAGGGCTCTGTAGCAGATGGTTGCCTTGCATACTTGAGCTTCTGAAGTCTGCATGTTAGCCTGGGGACTGTTAGCACAGGTGTTATTGCTACTGGAAGTTTATGACTGTAATATCCTACCACAGGACTTGATAAATATATTAAATAAATAAGTTACATTTTTTAAATCAATGAAATCCTACTTTAATGAATGCTCCAGAGACTCTTCGTAAAGAGATGGTATCACATGCAAATAGCGAGGCTGTTTCAAAGACAATGCCATGAACATAGGATAATTTAAAGATTTTTGTTTTGAGAGAAAGAAGATGCTATGGACTCAAGGAATTTTCAGACTATTGTAATATGTTCACAAGTGGTCTTCTGTTGTTCAATATGGTGTGCATTTCTAGATCAGCTACTATGTTACCTTCAGCAAGCAAAGCTGAAAAATAAAAGTTAATGCAAGTGATATAGATTCGCTCAGTATGTGCTCTCACCTTTGTGGGAAGTTATAGACTAGACTGACTCAGGTTAGCTATGACTTTTGAAGTACAAGGCTTCTAATGGTGTGACCTCTGCTCTGGAGCTCACTGATACTTGGCACAAGAACTATCATCATTCCACGTGACAAGTCCTGTGAAGATCTGTGGTACTGTGGTCCTAACTTGGCCCTCCTGTGTAGCAACTGACTGACTGTAATAAACTAGTAATGTATTCAGACTGCTTATACTTTCCTCTATAATGCTGCTTCTCAGATTATTTTATGACTGCTAGCAGGCGGCACCTGTGAAGACCTATCCTAGTCCTGGAAAGGGAAAAAGACTACAAGCAATAAATAAAAGCCATGAAGAGCTACAGGGGCCGGTGACCTCTAGTTCTGATTAGCATGTAAGTCCTCTTCCATCATCAAATAAAGCAATATCTAGAAGAAACCACAATGTACTCAAGAACTAATTAATCTTGGAAACAGAAGAAATAACCAGATAAAATTATCTTTCCATTCTTTCTTCAAAGATGTTATTGGACAAGTAAGTACAAGTGACAGATTCAATGAATGCATCCAAGCAACCTATGGAAGAAAACTTTGGTTATAACTAGAAAGAATGCTTGCACATGAACATTGTTTTGAGTTGTTCACTGACCTGTTTTCCCAATTATTTCAAACACACAGATTCAATAATTATGTAGTGTGAGGCAACATAAAACTTGCATATTTATATCTGTTATGATGTTGAAAACCTCTTTCATGCCAGCCCACTTCATAACAAGTACTTATTTTTCTTACAGCAGTAGCACTAATTAAGTGACTTCTCATGGAAATCAATAGCAAAATGTCAACGATTTTTATAGATCGGACCCAAAATAGCTGCCAATTACAGTACTACAAATTTCTTTCGAACACATATAAAAATGTTTATCTCTGTTGGGGTGGGGCAGTGGGGCGAGAACTGCTTGTTATTTCAGCTTGCAAATTTATTTGTGCAACTAGAAATATAAGAAGAGCATAATGAAATTATTAGCTCTAGTTTCTGCTTTTCTGTTGTGATGGGTCAGAGTACCTTATGTAGTAAGATTAATGAAAACCATTAGGATTTTATGTCCAAAAATTACCTATACTGAAATAACTGTCCTATATAAGAAATGGCTTCAACACTGAGAAGATATGGCATCTTCCTCCAAGAGGGTGTATGTTTAAACCCCTGGACCCCGAACCCCAGCCTAGTAAAAAGTAATAATATTGAATTTGTCTTAAGCAGTATGGGTAACAGTAGGGGGAAAAGGGAAGGTAGGGGGGAAAACCCAAGGAAAAAAGAAGACAAAAGAGATACTAAAAACCATGACGAAAATAGTTTCCCAGTGATGGATAAGATGTATATAGAATAATTCAGAAAGGAGGTTTGCAAATATAAACTAATAAAATTGATTTTAAAGTGTCATCCTCAGGAAAAAGGTTGTATATGATGTTATTCCTTTCAAATAATACCAAAGCTTCCTATTTTACTCTAACATTTATACATAAAGGCATCTTTTTCTTTATATTTAATAGTACTTTTTAATATTTTGAGCCCAACTGTTACTTAAAGAAATGTCTACTCAGACTGAAGCGTAGCTGAAAGTGTTTGAACTTTCCAAAGCCAGCTCAAGTTTGATTTACATAAAATGAATGAGAGGAGTCAGGACACGTGGATTAAATGCAGTGCTAACAGGCTTTGCTTATATCTAATTTTAACAGTCTGACAACTAAACTAAATTTCCACTTGAGGGATATTTCCTCAAAATAATTAAAAATAAACTGAAAATAGCTCCTAGAAGAACTGTCTTATTCCACTAGAGATTCAGAAAAACTCTGCTGAGCTATGCGTTCTGCTGAATTAAGATAAACTGCACTTAATTGATAGCTTCACAGACACTGATGACTGTGTGAGAATATCTTACCTTTGAGCTCACTCTCTGTATCTTATACTATGAACTGAAAGAAATGTCAGCCTTTCATTAAACAGTTACATCAAGATTTTACATCACATGAGATACAGGTTTACACATAGAACAAGAGCATGTGGTTTATAACATACTGTGGAAAACATGAAATAAAGCACATCAGAAAGGTTTTCTTTAAACCTGTATGCAGAGAACTTAAAAATGAATGGACTCAAATACTTAAATGATGGTAAGGTTAACCATGAAGTGAGGGTTTTTTTTATTTCTACAGTGAATCTGAGAGAAATAGAGTCACAGTTATACATGTAGAAATTGAGCTGGTGAGAAACACATGTTGGTTTTCTGAACATTTGGCTCAAAGTTTGGCATTAGTGAATAAGCAATTATCCAGTACTAACTGTTTCCTATTTTACATGTTGGGATTTTTTTTAACATTTGGAAGTTTAATGTGTGGGTTTCAAATTTTTTCAGAATGTTTTCATCTTTTCAGAATGTTTTTGAATACCTGGTAGTTTGGGCATATCATTAATGAATGGTTCCTATGAAGGAATGCTTACAAAATAACTGGGTTTATATGTCAGATACATTTATGAGACTTTATTGCCTAAAGCACGCAACAATGAAATAAAAGTTAGAAGTTATACTCAGAAAAAATTAGTTTCTTCTGTAAGAAGCAATAGCTGAGAATGGTTTATGGCAAGTTTAACACCAAAACATATAGCAAAAACACAATAAATTGCTCATTGAACATTTTTAGGGGAGGGGAAAAGGAAAAGAATATGTTGTCATTTTCAGAAAGTCTGCTTCATTAATACACTGTAAACAAGTACGCTGGAAAATCAATTTTTTCTGGAACTTAAAAGCAAGTATAATTCAAGTACTGAAAAGTAGGAGGAAAAAAACTGCATGCCCTTGGCAAAAGTTAGTCTGCCAGCATATTTGGTCATCACATAACACCACTTCACAATTTTGTGGAACCCTGCAATAGATATTAACATGTAAAACAATTATACTAGCCCAAACTGCCCTTCCAAGGAAGGAAGTCAAAGAAATCAGAAACAGAAGTAGGTGAATTAAAATTCATTTTTTCAGAATAGGAGGTAAAAACCAGAATGCATCATTTCTTAAAGAATGCTATTAACTAACCCAGCGTTTTGCTGAAATGCATTATTTTGGTACACGAAGAAAGCTCTTAAAACAGTTATTATGCGTGTTGTGTTTTCCGTGTCAGAATCCTTTGCTAGACATACTTTAAATGCATGGACTAATTTGCTTCACCCATTAAACAATGTTTTAGTTATGGATTAAGTTAATAGCAAGTTTGAAACTTAAAACTGAATTAATTTTGATTTAACAAAGTAAAAAAGTGTCATTCTAAAACAACAACAACAGCAACAAAGAAATTTCTATCATGTTTCCAGGATCAGACTTTTACACTTTTTTTTGACACTTTTACAATAAAGTTATGATTTGTTTGAGACCTATCACAGGAGGAGTCATGCCCTTAAAGGAATATTCTACAGGACGTTATTATTAGGTTGGTTGTAACAATGCTCATTAATGGAAGAAACAAAATGTTGCTGCAGCTCAAATACCATCAGAACCAGAGGCTCATGTATCATAAAAGCTGTAGCTACAAACGCAGACACACACAAGCACACAAAAAGCACTGTTATTTTACATTTAAATCCAAAGGAATGTGATTTTTTTTTTCCTGTTCAGCTATAAGAATGTCTTGTTCTTAAACTGGATGCTTACAGCTGAATTTCCTTTTATAAATAGTCTGTTGGACAGAAATCATATACAGCTTGCTCTGGTCAATAGTTTTTAAAGGACATTTCTAAAGAAACCCTTCCACTCCTCAATCACACCCCCAAGTTCACTTCACCAGCAAATGCTCTTGTACTTATCACCCCAACTTTCAACCTCTCAACCTAGGCCAAGGGTTTCAAAGGCAGGCTCTTAACTCCAGAGGCAATGCTTTGAGGATTGCAATCTACCCACATCAAACACTTGCAAAGGCTGCTAATCTTCATTTTTGGAAGGCCAAATCAAAATCCTTGCCCAAGGTTATAACGTCAGGCACATTACAAGACAGCAAAAATCACTGAGCCCTTTTCCATCTGTTTTACCCATACAAATTCCCAGTGCTTATTACAATAAAATGTACATATATTAGCAGTCAGCAGCTTATATGTAATTTCTAGAATAGCCTCCTGTTTTGAAAAGAAAAAAAAAAGAATGGTAAATCACATATATATTGGCACAAGTTTTGAGGAAGATAGCCATAATACCTGATATTGAAAGGAACAGTTGCTTATGTAAATTGGCTCAAACAGAAAATGTAAAGTACCTTTTGTAAAACTTAAGCTCAGTAAAAATGTCATGAAATATTTCTTGAAAACAGCTGTCTTTAAAGAAATATCTCCTCATTCCTCATTGTTCAGCTATTGCACCATAATGATAACGCTTGAGAACTGTGAACAAAACTAAAACCAGAAGCCAAAACAAAAGGGGGAAAAATTAAATTGTTTTTGTGACAATGGAATACATACGGTGAAAACTAAATTTAGATTGGCTGTGATCCCATACATTCCATTAATTTTGGCTTTCAAACCCAGAAAGTCTGTTTGGAACAGCCTCAGCACAGTGGGGCCCTGGCCTAAGACACCGAGGTATTAGAGGAAAAGAGTAGCCATGCGTAAATATTCAGACATATAGAAAGAGCAGACAGGAAGCAATGCATCAATTCATTCAAAATTCCACATATCCATTCTCCCCCACCCCTCATTTACCTCCCTGAAATGTATCTGCATGAAGATGAGATTCTTGTCCTTAAACACAATCTACTACTGTCTAACCAGGCACAAGCCACTGTTAGCAGGGCAGAGATTTAGAAGAGATATATTAAGGCTAGTGTGAATGAAATTAATGGGTAGTGTGTGTTTGTGGGGAAGGGGCAGGGGGAAGGAGAATGCACAGGTACACGAAGGAGCAAGCTTTCATTTATGGGATGTAAGATTCAGCTTCATAGAAAGAGTTAGTCAAGAGCATCCCTAAATTACAATCAGCTCCTGGCAGGAAAATATACCTAAGGAAAGCTGCCTGCAATTTGCACGGAAATATGACCTTTTTGAATCCAAATGATTGATCAGCTGGCTCTATCCTCATTACACCTCTTCCCACCTTGCTCCATTTCTCATTGGACCAAAATCTAGAATTTTTATGTGATGAACTTCCCATTTAAAAACAGCAAAGCAAGCTTTTTATATTTTCATGACACTCCACACTGTGCCCCCAGTTGCTTTTGCCTGATTGAGAGTACGGGCACTGAAGATCTGTAGCCTGGAAGACTGCTGTAGGGAGAAAAGGCCGCAAAGAAACGGAATCCCAGAAACCCAGCACTGCAATATCCTGTTAGATTCAAATTCCCCTTTCAAAGAAAAACCTATTGCACCCCATTCACCCGCTTTGGCATTAGAAAAATATCTGTACTATACCAGCGGTCACCTTGCATCTGTGTACTAAGCTGGGCGTCACAGTGCACACTAAAGCAGCCTATACTGTATATATATATATATATATATAACCTGAGAATGTGAAAACTGTAGCTGTTTTACATCCTACAGACTTATCTACCTAGTTTTGTGTTTAGATATAAAGTATTACTATTCAGAGAATTGTTCTCAGTGATCTTAAAAAACCCACTCAGACGACATTGGTAATCCTTCCCAGTTTTCTTGTTTCTGAAAGGTTTTGTAAATGAAGTCTGTTACTGAAAGGTGTGCTTATCGTTCTTGTGAACTTCAGAGAGAGATTTTACCTGTGCAGATGACAGAACTGAGGAAAGCAGAGATAAAAAAATACCAAAAAAGCAGCTACAGTGATTTTGTTTCTCCCACCCTAGTTACTTTCTGTTCTGATCTGTCATGTCCCCCAACTTGATAAATGGTTGAATTAAGGATGGTACATGAAACTGAAGTGTGAATGAATCGCTTCATTAGTGTTTGCAGGCTCCATTATACAATAAAAGTATACAACTGAGGTCTGACATAAAAGTAAAGCATGTTTAAGGTATGCTAAAAAGCACAGTAATGTTTCAAATAAATCTTGCAAACTAATACAGGTCAGATGGAACACGTTAATTGGTTTTGGTTGTCAAAAAAAAAAAGACAATTAGAGAGGTATTTATCTGGCTAAGATTCAAAGAGAAAATTGCCATTTTTTTCCTGTTAAAATTCTGCAATTGGCCCTAAGTTACAGGTGAGGGCACTATAAGCAAAAATAAAACCTTAGGGCAGGGTAAAAGCAGATCCATTTAAATTGAAATATCTTTAAAAGACACAACAAAAATTTGCTAGCTAACATTTCAAATCACAGAACACTAAGTCCCAAGCTGAAAAGCGTTTTATATTTGGTATGTAAATACCATTATTTAGAGAATAATTGAAGCTTTTCCCTAGAAAATGTATATTATTTATACACTTGATAAAAATTGACTAAAAATACAATTCATATAATCAAATAGGATTACATATGAAAAGTTAAATCTGCTGCCTAACGCACTAGAATTAGGGAACAGTCTGATATATTTATCTTTACAGCAAGAGGAATGAAAGTACTAGCTCAGATTTTTTCCTCTATGATTATCAAACCTCATTTGATAATGATGCTGGAGACCTGATATCCTAAGTAGCTCAATTTTTTTTCTAAGTAAATGCAACTGCAGAGCACTTCTGTACTTGTTTTATAAGAGTTTTTTGATATAGTAAAGTACATCACACAGAGTTATTTGAAGTTTAAATAATAGTTCTTTTCTAAATTGTTAAATACTGCTTAAAAATTAGAAATCAGTATGTTTTTTTCTTAATTTTATTCTAGTAATTTGACAGGTATATTGAAAGACAGCTACCTTGATTCTTCCGTAAGATATACCATTTCAGCTCAAAATACTTAATTGAACTGCACAGGAATAAAGGCCATGTTTAGTCACTGATGCAAATGAGATGGTTTTAAGGAACGCTCAGCACCAAACTGCTTCTCTGATAGTGAAGTACTTTTTCTATTTAGTTGCCTCAGCACATAATCGGAAACTCCAACATGAAATGAATAAGGTCTTTATTTTAAAATTCTGAACTAAGTTCGGACCTTGACTTCATAATAACCTTTTACAGCCTAAAATATGGAATAACAGAAATCTAATGCATTTTTCTAGAATCAATGGAAGGAAAGAAATGCGGATTATATTGTCTGAAAACTGGTATGAGACAACTGAGGATGCTGGCATGGTGCATGCACAAGAGTGCAGTCTCATATTTGGCTTCCTCTGAGTAAAGTTCTTTAAAACAAACAAAGGCAAAACCCTTCCAAGAATATGAAGGAACTAGGATTGTAAAATTTATGAGACTTCCAGCAGCTTGCAGCCTTGAGCTGTTACTGCATTACCCCAAGCAACTACATTGACTAATGAAACTATGTAAGTGGAAAACTGTTGTACTGAAGAACTGCATGGGGGGAAGACAAACAGAAATATTTGACTCAGTTACCAAAAGTAGTCTGTCCTTCATGAAGCACTCGACATGAAGTCCAAAACCTAAGCTATTAAAATTTTCAACTAATCCAGTGTCTGCAGGTTCTATGAGACTGGGCCATAACATGCCTAAATGTTTATATCTTGCTCCACATTTAAACCCATCTGATACAAACGTAAGCAAAGTCAGCTTGGCAAACAGAGGGATCCACAGTGGGACTCAATTCTGAAACCTGGGATATCAGGCTAATTTTTCCATGGATCTTTATGCAGCCTAAACACAAATACTAGTAAACTCAAAATCTAGTATGTCAAAAGTCATCTGCTAGTAGGGCCAAAACAATACACTGGGTGCCTAAGTCGTTTGGTCAATGCCTTCTTTATTCACAGCAACACTGGGAGACCTGTCTAATCCCAGGACAGTCCCCAGGATCCCAAGACAGGGAGCAAAGTTGTCTGCAAAACACATGGGGAGGGTGAGGAATCAGGAGCATGGTGATGATGGAGTCAATATACCCCCAGAACACTGCAAAAAGAACACTGCACTTCAGGGCATCTGATGATTACCAAGAATCTCCTCAAAGGTCCAAAGCCTACTCCTCTCTTCTAAAAGCAGACAGCTTGCACATCTTTGAGAAAGGTGACAGTCCTTTTTTAATTAACTATTCTGGACTACCACATTTTCACTGTCAGAGGTAATTCACCTTTGGAGTCCCACAACACTACTGCAAGTACAATGCCTCAGAATCACCCCCAGTGGATTTGTGGCTCAGATCTGCCCAGGTGAATTAAAATGGCTTAAACTCTGTTATGCAGCTGACAGAGCTCAGTCTAGTTCTTGTCTCCCCTTCCTTTCAGGAGAAAGTCTTAGGTGCATGCTGGTTAGAAGCTCTTCCTGCGTGGGTCCTGTCTACTGAGGCTCTGGTACAAGAGGTGCTGCCATCCCATGTCCCACTTGTCCCATGAGCTTGCTGCTAGGTTGCCTCAACTTGTTGACAAGGAAGTGCTTACTGATATGCACTTAAACAAAATTTTAGGTATTTGGGGTAAGAAAAGTGCCCCTATAGAATTTAAGTCCCCTCAATGTTAGGTGAAAGCTGTGAAGAGCTTCTTCGGAGTACAGCTTGGACATGGTTTCCAAGGAGGTGTTACTCCTAATGACATAGTTCTCTCTATGCATTGCTCTTCAGTGAATGAGAATGTACTTTTCTAACATTTTGAAAGCGTCAGTACATATAATGAGCGTGATGACACAAAAAAATATAAAACGATGTTGTGACATTGTGAGTCAAATGCAAGCTTTCTTTCAGCTCAGTGCAGTGAGGCTATCACCCCACCTTTCATGTTCTGAAAGCAAGTGAACCCTACTTTTCTACACAAATATTTTAGGTTAAACCTCTAATACTTAGCAAGATTTTGATGTTAAATGAAAGGTTTGAACAGGTACAGCGACAACAGAACTACAAACCCCCCCCCCAAAAACCCAAAGCAATGCTTTATTTTTACAATAACAAAAAATAAAGGAATAAAAAAAAAATCCCAAGTTGTCACATCAATTTCAACATTTAATAAAAATATTTTTTCTTTCATAGTTGTTTTGCAATAGAAACAGATCAGTGTGAATGCAGATATTTAACTGAACTATATTCTTTCCACAAAAGTCAGGTCTTTTTATGCAAACAAGTAAATTTTGCTAAATCTTCTTTGCCAAAGAAGATTAAATGGTTGGTATTTATCCTACAAATTATGAAAACACTGTCTGCTAAAACACAAATAAAAATCTATTGCCTAAATTAGAAATATCTATAAAAATTATTTTGGTGGTGTCATGGTTTAACCCCAGTCAGAAACTGAGTACCATGTAGCCACTTGCTCACTCCCCCCACCCCCCCCACCCCCAGTGGGATGGGAAGGAGAATTGGTAAAAACCATGGATTGAGACAAGAACAATTTAATAATATTGTTGCTGTTGTTGTATTTTACTTTATTTCCATTAACAGCAGCAACAATTATAATGAAAAGTTTTCCTTTTTGAGCATGGGAAATCTGAAGAGCCCTTGACTTAGGGTAAGCACTTCTTAGCAATAACTAAAACACTGGTATGGTGTCAGCACTATTCTCATACTAAATGCAAATAAAATACAGCAACAAAAATAACAACAACAACTGTAATGAAAAGTTTTCATTGTAATGAAAAGGTTTCCTTTTTGAGCATGGGAAACTTGAAGAGCCCTTGACTTAGGGTGAGCACTACTTAGCAACAACTAAAACACTGGTGTGTCGTCAACATTATTCTCGCAATAATGCAAAACACAGCACCATACCAGCTACTAAGAAGAAAATTAACTCTGAAACCAGGACAGGTGGCACCTACTTGTACTTATTAAGAGTTTTAAGTTACCAGAAAAAAAAAAATATATATATATAGGCCTACTTTCCCTCTTCCTCCGCCATTCCCCTTGCTGCTACAAAAGGAGCCAAGAACCACAAAGCTATTACTAATGCTACCATCCTGCAGATCATATACTTTCCAGGGCCCTCAAATATATTCATATATTACTGATCACTCATCTTCCAGTTTCAACTTTTCTTTACTCCAAAGTGGTAAAAGTGTTTTTTTCTAATAATTTTAGACAACATAACTCAACTGTGGCAATTTGTGATGGATGAAACTCCATTTTCATTGAAAACTATTTTAATCATGTATGTAACACCAACAAAAAAAGACACTTAAATCATGTGTACAAATCCCAACAGAAGGTCAGTTTCCATCAGAGCTGAACAAAAGAAACTCTCTCCAAGTAGATTTACAAATAAGAAGTCCAAGACATTTGATATCAAGCTCTATGACAAGAAATTTATTTTGTGAAGGACACAAAAACACTGACAGTGGGAAAGTGGCATAGACAGTTGAGGCTTGCCAGCAATGCTCCGCTGACGTCAACTACAACAGGAGGAGAACCTCAAGGCAGAAGGATGACTCTGCTTCAGCCAAGAAACCATACATTTTTTGAAATTATGAGCACACAGATGGAAGTAATTGGCGTAAGAGATGGCACTGTTTGTGACATGGATGCCTAACTCCCAGGAAGACATCCCCTTTACATCAAGGCTTCACACAAGTTTGAGTCAGGAGCAATATTCACCTAATACCAGCACAGATTCACTACCAGTGATCAAAAAGAAAAATACTGTTGTCATGTTCTAGCACCCATTTCCAAATCCCTCCTGATATTTTGTTTGGTTCAGTCATATTCACTTTATTTAATATGTTTTGCTTTGCAGGTTTGCATGACAAATAAAGTGGAATTAATTTGTTGCCTCTTGCAGTGAAGTAAGCTACATGTGTAAGAAAAGAATAACTTTTTTAATAAACCAAAGCATTATCTTAGCAAGAGTAAGTACGCATATCATAATAAACCAAGTATTCATGCAAATTAATGTCTGGAAAAAATGTTTGAATTTTAGGCTAAGACAAATGTATGCTCACACATTTCTGCGTCACATAAGTGCATTTAGTAAGTGGCTAAAGTAACAGGGCAGCTTATCTATTATAATTTTCATGTATTGAAAATAGTTTATTTTCTTGTTTTATCTAGAATTTGCTCTTGTCCTAGCTGGAAATTTAATCAAAATCTTTAACTTTGTCTATTTATGGAACCGCAGAAAATGAGGTACTTACTATTGTAAAGAAGACAAACAAAACAGTTAAGTAATAAAGTAATTAAATGTCAAATTTTTGAAGGCTTCATCCCAAATAGTGAGAGGAGTAAGTAAAAAAGCTAGAATAGGTTTGTTTATCATTAAGGAACTGTATTACATGTTTGAAAAGGTGTGTATGTGGGTGCACACTGCAGACAGATGACAAATCAATCTTTCAGGACAACTATGCCTTATGATTATTAAATGTGAACACATTTATAAGAGTCAGATACCATATTCTCTTAAGATATGATGCTGATATTCCACAGATGCAAAATGATTAGTGAACTTAATATATACAATTCTATAAAGAAGGCTAGAGGTTGCTTCTAAAACTACCTAATATAACAAAGTAAATTAAATTATTGAAAGGCTCTTAATGGATGAAATTTATTACACTGAAAGAGAAAGGAAAAGACACATCCAAGAAGACATGAAAAATTTTCAGATGGACTGAGTGAAAGTTTCACTGGAATATTCTTTGGTGCTTTTACACTGAAATTTGTCTTTCCTCTTTAATATAATACTGGTTTTAACAAGTGATGTCAGCTTTAAAATACGCCTGAAGAACAGAATGAAGCATGGTGGTAAAACAATTTATGAAATGATGCATAAATAGCCTGTGCAGTTTCCCTATGAGACTTGACAAAACATACTGGCTTCTATCCAGACATCAAAATGTAATTAAGTATGATTTGTTATGTATATTCATGGATTATTCACATCAGAATACTTTGCTTGCTTGAACTGCATTAGTGTAGTTGGCCCCAATCTACAAAATATTTTAAGTGAAAAATCAAATTAGAGCAACTTTTCCTGGAGGAAACCATTTTCTCTTTGTTTCCCTTTCTACAGATCTACAGCAATTAATAGTTTGAGACACTGGATTAGTGTTAGACCATTAATCTAAATATTTAAAATAGTGACAGATGGTGCCAATAAAACACACAGTGTGATCCTGCAGGAAGGAGAGCCCAGCAATGGGAGCAACACCAATATTCCATATGTTCAGGTTGGTGGTGAACACTTTAAAGAGAACATCATTTGGTCTCAATAGCAACAGAATTGTCACAATTCCTACATAAACCAAGTTGTCAAACTAATTCAAGAACCACCCTGTGCCAAATCTCTACATTTTCAGGCCTCTGTCAGGACACTGTTTTCAAATACACAGAAAAATGGCTCCACTGACCAAGAGAAGCTCCATTTTCTCTCATTTGTAATGACGAGAAATCTCTCACTTTTAAACTCCTGCCAGAGTGACCTTAACTTTTCCTTTGTTGATTTAGTAAGTTAATTTTTTTGTTTAAATAAGTGGTGTCTGATTATTAGTTTTAGCAAAAGAAGAAGAGAAGCATTCTCTCCTTCCTCTGCTTTTCCCTCCCTTTCCCTGTGCCATGTAAATATGTTGGTTTGTAAATGTTCCACACATTTCAGTGTGGCTCAAACAACTTTAACAAGACATTAAGAAAAAGCAGCCTTCACAGCACACCCCTCCATCAGTAAAGATGTTATCTTTGGCCGTGTGTCTAACAAACACATTGCTACTGCTTTCTTAATTAAAGTATGCTTGCTTTAACACTCCTGTGTACCAAAAACTCTTCCCTCCTCTAAAGCTTCATTTGGCCACTCTGTGGTAACTAACACCAAATTTGAGATCCTTTAATGTAGCCACATTTCCATGAAACTCCCCCTGTGTGATAACCAACAGAGTGGGAGGCCAGTCACTGGCTAATGACACTCGTAAGCTGTTACACCACCAACATTAATTTTGTTGTTTGTTGCATCCTGCTATCAAAGCCTAAAGGGTGTTTACAAATCCTACGGACCATTATGCTCTGTTCAGTCATACACATATGCTGGAAGAATGGAGAAAGGAAAGGGAGTGAGTACGAGGATTTGTTCTAGAAGAAAAATAAATAAAGCTAATTAAGGGTATTTAGGTAGAAAGAGATGCACCTAGTCAGCAAGAAAGTGCTGTAATAAAGTTTTAATCAGAACGTAGAAAAACCACATCCACTTCAAAAAGGAAGGTTTTTTTGCCATTGAGCTATCTAAATAATGCAGTCTAATTTTTTTTATTTATTTATTTGAAAACGCTTAGCATCCTGTAACTATGGTAACAATTTGCCTTGCTGAGTGCATCTTTGTTAACGTCCCCTTGTTGTAGTAATACTTCCATCACCATCTGGCAGTGGCAATTTTCTTGCTTGAGTGAAAATTCCTCCAAAGTATAAAAATCAGGCCATTTATTTTTAAAGGGCTGACTGCCCCTGCACCTATTGACTTGCAGAGTCCCAGTCAGAACCTCTGTAAATTCATTCATGGGATTTTGATATCTTAACGAAGGGGATAAGCAGTAGTGTAAAAAATGACTGAGTTACAAGGCTAAACAGTTGCCCTCTTGCCTTTGATAGAGAAGATTTATTTTTCCAACTTTTTCAAGGAGTGATGGTTTTAAAACCCACGTACACCTTACCCTCTTTGCTTCATAGAAAATCAGTGGTATTAAGCAGATGGCAAAATGAACTCCATTATTAATAAGACAGGTTCCAAGAAAATCACATGAAGATGAAGACTGGGAAACTTTCTGTTTCCATGGTAAACCATTTGACTCCAATACATTTAATAAACATGTTTAACATTCCATACTCAGTGGGTGTCACAGCACTCTCTAAACTAGCCAGTTGCAACAAGGTCTTTTAGCATCACATACCAGCATACTCTTCATGCCAGTCCCTCTGCTGCCTTCTCCTAGTCTCTGCTTCTTCCTCCTCTCTCTTCATCGGCTGCCCAACCACTTAACAGAACCAGCCACAGCTGCACCTTATCTACATCAGTCAACCCACAGCCCCTGAAGCCAGCCCACAGTTGTATATTACCAATGTTAATTAACCCAGCTTCATTCCACTACAAGTGGGTTAAACGGAAATAAAGGAATCAGTTATTAGGTCAAATGAATAAGGTAAGGACTTGGAACAATAGAAAAATGCTAAATATGTTCTGATAATGAGACAGGTTGGATACATATAAAAGTAAGAGTCCTTTCCATCATGAGCCTCCTTCCTGTCTACATTTTGACATTTCAGTAACTTCTGAATTCTGTTCTAAAACAGAAAACAGTATAATTGCATCACGCGTCTAATAAAAGCATTATTTTCTGGTTAGAAATAATGTAAGTGCTACCAAACATTTAATTAAACTAAACTCATTTGGCCATGGTTCTATTTTGAATATCTGCTCATTAAAAGTCAGTTGATTGGTAAATTATTTATCTACTAAAAAATTTCTTCAAAGTTGCATAATAATAGCCAAAAAACACTTCTGTTTTTGTGGGGAATAGAGGTAACTACCAAACTGATGATACAGCTTCGGACAAATTTTATATCTATTTATCTATGCCTTTGGTGTGCATGAAGAGTATAGACCAGATATAAACACGGGACCACTTTTTTCCAGATCACTCATCCCAGCACATGCTGTTGTTGCTTCCTCCCTTCACAGGTCCAGAGCATAAGACCAGAGTGCTGTTCTGTTCTGTGCAGTGAAAACATAAGGTAGGCTCCTTTATATGCAAAAATTTGCTTTCTATGTGTGTTTATATACAGACAAATCTCTACCTGAGTGATTTCTCCCCACACCCCCAAAAGTAAATGTTTTCAGGAAAAAAAAGGAATTTACAGGAGCAGCTTAGGCTGGCATTTGTAAACAATAGAGAGAGCAGCATGTAGCTTGACAAGAAACATATTGATGGAAGAAATATATTGATGGTCACAATCAAAGAGTTGAGAAACTGCAATGACATTCAATTTCTAGGATGGTTTTCAGGGTTTTAATGCTTTGTAGAACAGATGTGTTTTGAACTAAGTGTATTTAACATGAACACTTGTGAAAGAATTTGAGAAAAAAACCCCAACAAAATAATGAGTCCTACTCTGCAAAGTATCAAGTCAGCCATATTTCTCAGTGAGAACTCCTTAAGTT
Source organism: Falco peregrinus (assembly GCF_023634155.1). Classification (NCBI taxonomy): domain Eukaryota; kingdom Metazoa; phylum Chordata; class Aves; order Falconiformes; family Falconidae; genus Falco; species Falco peregrinus. The sequence continues at coordinate 63,337,419 of NC_073724.1, read as the reverse complement.
ACCTCAGAGAAACGACTAAATGTCTGGTTATCTTTGATGATTCAACATCTCTCAGGCTTGGGGTCTCGTCTCAATACACCTCCCAAACAGCAATCTTACCAAATCTGGTTTTTTTTTTTTTAATATCAGTAAAAGCTTCCCCCCTTCACAGTGGACTTTTTTTTAGGCTTATTGAAGAAAATATGCTATACATTTATTAAATATAAGATAAATTCTTTTATGAAAGGACTGAGGAGAAAATTATTAAATGTCTACTTTTATTTTTTCAAATGAGGTTAGCACGCGTAAGACAACTTTGGGAAGGTTAGATAGTCTCTGAGGAAGACCATTACCAATTCCCTGAGCAGAAAAGACAATGATAGCATGGAATTCCTCAGGCAAAAGGATAAATCCCAATGTTTCTGACTTCTTTTTTGTAAGGTAAAGAAATCTAACTTTTCTTGAGATCATTAATCCCTCTTTGTGTTATAAAATGTTATAAAGTGTATAGTTGTTTTCATTGGGGGAGAAGTCATCTGTTGGAAAAAGAAATGTTGCTTCTTCCAGTTTCCTTGATAGAGAAGATTTAATACACACATTTACAATGCAGAAGAAATTACCAAAAACTCACATGAACCAGCAGAACCCTCAGAGCTACAAACCTCTTGAACCGAGATGTGAAAGTAACAATTTAACACACGCCAGCCATGAGTGTGGTGCTAAGACAACTATCTAACTCTACTCAGATGGTTGGGAAGAATCAGCTTCTGATGGGGGCCAGTCTGCCTACTGAGCCTGAATAAGTCATTGCCTGTATCTTCGCAAGGCTATTGGAAGATGGGCTGAATCGTCACCCTGCCTGTCACTCATCTCCAGTGATGTGCTGTGGAGGTCAGACATAGCTTCACAAAAGTCAGCCGTGCTGTAACATGAAGGAAGAAGTGGTGTGAAGACATGATTTTTCTTTGAGCAGTATTAAACTGGAATTAATTTCATAGACTGAAAGATTCATAGAATGATTTGGGTTTCATTATATGTGCACTACAGGTTTGCCTCACCCTAGCCTTAGGAAAGATAGAATTTTGGTAATTTTCCTTCCCTGGGAAGTAGATGCATAAGAAGGTTGCTGCTTCTCTTTGGCTGACATCTGTTTTGTTTGGACATCAAGTCCGTGACTAACAGTTTTCTTTTCACAGTACTTCCAGAATCCCATCTGAGTGTTTAACAAGAGAACTCTCTTACTGCTGCTAATGAGAATTATAAATAGCTCAAAACAGGCAGGAAAACAAATGGATAAGCATATTTATAAACTTGTTATAATAATTATAGGCTAAAAGATCAAAAAGAGAGGACACCAGAAATTATTTTAAAGGCAACAATCATTCTATTAACAGTAGAACAAACTTAACATATTTGGCACAAAAGAAGAAAATTATAAGCTATGGGTCAAAGAAAAGCCAGCTAAAAGTATACCCCAGCTGAAAAATAAAGAGGCATGAACATAGAACTACAATTAATCTGATTTGTTACACCTGAATAGCAGTTTTCAGGTACTGAAGCAATTCAAGCTGTGCTGTCTTTCTAATTTACGTTGTAAAAGTTCAATATGACCAAAGAACCAGAATGTTATTTTTGTAAGTATATGAAGCTTCATATTCTAAGTATCCATTCTCAAAATCTACCTTCCAGTATTATTAAGTGTTGCCTTTCATTATTTATAACAGAAAAATTACAAAAATCTAGCACATGGAAGAAAATGCACCCACATGCCTGCTACTAAGCATCTGCCTATGTCTATAGGAACGCTTTGCTTAAGAAGGTTTGTTGTAGTCATAGCAAATTGCTATATCTACTTCATCACATTGGGAGGGTTTTTGCAAACTTTGCAGGAAACACAGCAAATACAGGACTGACATGCTGCAATATATAGTTCACATTCACAATTCAGCCGAAACAGATGCTGGGGTCTTTTGCTGCTAACCAGGATTTCTAGGTGCTGCAGACATACCAAGGACTCTCTGGGAGTCCCCAGGTTCCACTTACCCCTCTCCACTCCAACTAGTAAAAGGGTCGGTATTCCACACCCATTCCCATTAAAATATCTTTCACCCACAGTACTGAGATAAAGACAATAGGTACCAGTATAACCCGGAGGTGGCAGCTACTCCACTATAGGCCAAGAACAGCTCTTGAAATTAAAATGGACAACCTTCCAGGCTGCGGGGGGAGAAGGCAGCTACCATATCCATATGTTTTGTCATGGTTATGCAGACAGACAATGATCACGATAAGAGAAGAAAAAAGCAAAAAAAAAAAAGAAAAGCAATCCTCTCCACACCCAGCTCCAGTAAAACTTAATCCACAGTAATTCTACATCCTTCTGAAACTTTTAAAGTGCCATTTTTCTCGACATCTTAGTAGCCCATGCACTTTCTGTCAAATAGACAGCTCTATTCAATGTGTCATGTCTATGCAATAAAGTTATCATGAAAATTAATGGTAATGTTATGAACCTCAGAATAAAAGCAATTAACTTTTTTTTTCCAAATGCCAACAGTACAAAACCTCTACATCTTCATTAGTTCTCTATCATATTACTTCATATTTTTCCACAACATGCAGTTATTATTTAAATAAAATACACTGTGGGGACTCATTTTCCAGCATGATGGAGTAGCTTTGCTTCATGTTGACAAAGCAAATTTAGGTTTTACCCTAGTCTGAGAACAATCTCTCCACTGAAAGGCTGAACTTCCTTTTAAATGGACCAAGCAGAGACAGATCAACCAAACCCCCTTTGTTTCTAGTTTCGCACTAGAAAGAAAAGAATTATCCTGACCATAGGCATCGTGTCAGTCCATAAACAACAACAGCATGTTGAGGATTAATGTAATATCTTATAATGGGTTTTTCACTTTGGGGGGTGGGGGGTAGATTATATTTTACTGAGTATCAAACAGAAAAAGTTTATTCTACCTTTTGCATTTACTTTCTCGACACACAAATTGTGCAGATCAGTTAATGTACAGGATCTGATTCCTAATGTGCTTTTATCAGGAGTGCAGATTCACTACTCTGTTGAGGATTTACTGGGTTTTGTTCTTGTTTTCAACTGAAATGGAAAAGCTTTCCAATCATCACGGCAAATACAAATGCAGCTTTTTTCCCATAATTATCACAGCTATTCAGAACTTGAAAATATGACTTGTTTTTTGCTGTAGATGTACTATGCAGATCTTAAGGGTGTCATAGAAACTAGGAATGATTCACTGGGCAGACATGTTCCTTCTCAGTCAATAGTGAACCAACAACCCAGAACAACACTCAGAAAAATTGGTCTAATGAAGATGGTATCTTTCTTGCAACAAGTTTTTGACACATCATTTGTTTTTCTCTATTCCTCTTGATAACCGAATTCAATAAAGCATTTTTTCCATAATCTTTCTGCTGCAGCTATGACGCTTTATATATCTGCCTGATAAACACTGCCAATTTGTACCATTTTAACAAGAGGGCAGAAGCATGAGCATTATGACAGAAAAAAAACACCAAAACCAACAAACCCAAACCCAAATGGTATCTTTTGAATAACTTGTGTGCTTTTGAGTGAAATGTTCAAACACTAAAAAACACAGTATTTTTCAAAGTGCTGTCCTCCCCTTAGAAATAGTACAACTGCTCTGTCTAACAGCAATCTTCCCCTTCACTTTATGAGAAAAACCTCTCTAACCTCCAGACATTCTGTGTTACGCACGACTGGGTACCATCTCCCTGTGCCATTCAAACTAATTAAGATTCTGCAACCACAATTTGAGTTTAAAATATTTTGATGAAACTTGACCCAGAAAATCATGCAGTTCTCTATCAGCTCTACAGTACTAGCTTTTAAAAAAGATAGCCCACTCTATGCATGTAGTCGATTTTACTTTAAATACAAGGATAATTACCCTTTCCCCATCACAGCTGTTTTCTCCAAAATCCCAAATACAGTAGCCTCTTACATATTTTAAAAAATAATGGATGACTAGAGGACTTCAGATGTTGCAATGAGATATAGAACCTGCTTGGTTTAAGTTGAGTCACATTGTGGCCAAAACCGAGCAAAATCTGACCCACTACCCACGTGTTGCACATAATATTTCATTTATATTCTTGCTTAAAATGCTTCAGGCAATTAACTAACAAAAACTGGGAAGATGTGTTTTGATAAAAAGCAGCAAATAGCAGCACAAGACATCATCATATGATTGAGCACATTCTGCGTTAAGTCTGGTAAGTAGGGAGAGACAAAGGAGAAAGGGAAAATTACATACCACTATTTGTGTTTGTTGTAGTCCTCCCTCTTCTTCCACCCTACAAAACAAGATCCCATACAGCAAGCGTTATCTACCTACTAGGAAGCAGGCGGCAAAAAGACTGTCAATCACAGGGGTATTACATACAGTAAACGGCCACCCTTTCTCCCCCTTGTAGTCATTAGAAAAAATAGGAAAAAATTGTAGAGTTAGGAAATACACTATTACGGAGAAAGTCAGTATAATGTAGAAAGGGGAAAGAGGGAGGAAGATAGGATGTCAGAAGACAAGACTGTGACAAACACAATTACTAGTACGTAATTTTATTGTATGTCCTGTCTCCTCCCATCCTACAAAACTAGATTTCATGTAACAAGCAGAAGTGGTAAGAAATTAAACTGGGAGATGGGCTCCTCTTAATTGCCAGTCTGAGGAACTCTTCAATCAAAATCATCCAGATTTAGCAATAAGTCTTGTTGATAACAATAGTGGCAAGAATCGTATCAAAGATCAAATCTCAACTTTGTATATAGCAGACGTTCCTGCCTCAGTCCTTCCATCTAGAAGACTAAAATGCTTCCAATATGCTGCTCATGAACATTTGAGGTTTTTTCTGAACCCAATGGAGTATCTTCACAGCACTAAGCAATACTTATTCCAAGTATTACTAAAAACTTCCTTTCTCACAGAATAAAACAGACCTCTTCACATGTCTGTAGTCTAGATCAGGGAAGATGCAAGCACATCTGATGGTTCTTAGGAAAACCAAGAGGTATAGTAATTCATATATATTGCTGAAAACTGAAGCACAAACAACTTCATCTGGAAGTAGACAGTTCAGAAAAATGTCGAAGTCTGATTCCAGCAGGTTTTTGTGTAGAAGCAAATAAGCGGACTCAAAGAGACTCACCCAGAAAATTTTGGACTGTCCAGGTTTTAAATATAGGCTGTCCTTTCCTTACTGTCTAGCAAGTTGTATCTTGAACACACCACATACAGAAACTTCCTGAGCATTAAGAAGTGTTTTTTGATGATCTTAGTGGAAAGAGGAATTAACACCTAATAACTTTAGAGATCACTTGATAACAAAACTATCCTAAAATAAGAAAGTTCAACAGATGTAAAGTAGCATCAATGTTTAAAAATAGAAAGAGAAATAGATGTTGGAGTTAGAGAAGACAAATATGATGGAATTGCTACTAAACAGAGTGAGGCAGGTGGGTCAAAGCTGGCTGGAGATAAGTTCAAGAAGACTGAAAAAATATCTGTTGAAATACCTACCTTGTTGCAGCAGGTTATGTCACTGTTTCTACACACATTTAAATCTCAAAGCATAAGTAGGTAACTAAGCCAAAAGGGGAGGAAAGGGGGAGTTAGATACTTGTGCATTAACTGGTCAGATTTTACAACAGGACAAACTTTAGAAATACAGTTTCCTGACACCTTAAACGCATATTTATTATAACTGCTAGTTCTGGATTATAAAAGAACTGTTCTTGAGAAAAGCATAAATCACTCCTCTATATCAGTTCACACAGGAGCTACAGTTCATTCACTAGGCTATAGGAACTGAAATGTAATTAAGCTGTACATTTAGGAATAACTTTTACAGTACTGGAAAGCTTGCAAACTTTAAAGAGTGATTTTTTTTTTAAAAAAAAAAAATCTTTATAAAATTTTTATCTACACCAGATGCAAAGGTCTGAACCTATGAAGGCCAAAATTCTTCAGCTCCCTTTAAACTCTCCTTTAGAAAAACACAACTAAGTCACAGGGAGTAGACAGAGCAAGAAGGAACAGCAGTATGATGGAAGAAGTAGTCCAGGAAAAGACTGAAAATAAATATTCATCATCTATAGGCCACTTTTTTCCAGAAGTAAACTCCACAGATGTAAACTTTTAAGGCAAGTTGAAGATCAAATAACGCAGTATATTAAAAAAATAGAGTCAGAGGAACTATGAGAAAATAGAAATGTTCTGTCAGGACCAGGGAACAGAGCACTTAAAATAGATTGCGAGCAAAATAAATTAACCATTAACCTTGTTGCAGCTACAAAATACTTTATAAAGTGTTTTCAGGTAGCAAAAAGAAGATATTTGTCAATGACAGCCAAGAAAACTGAAAAGCCACAGGTCACGAGAAGAGGAGAACACGGCACCGCCACTGGGTTAAGGACAAGGCAAACTGGATCAAGGCAAAAGATGACCCACTGGTATAAGGCCAAGGCAAACTGGATCACATAGCTACTGTACTATACAGAGATACTATGATACCCAGTAACCTCTGGCTTCCCAAATACAACATTCATGGCTGGGCTACCCAAACCAGAGCCTTCCAGAAGGCTCAAAATCAGCATCTTGCTACAAATCCAGAGGACGTAACACCTCTGCTGTTGTACCTATGGAATTTTTTTTCCAGAGGAGAAAGGATCTCACATAGAAATTTCAGGAAGGAGTATAACCCAGATCTGCAGCATAAGGCAGCGTTTCTGTCTTTTTGTCTGTGCAGCCTGTTTTGACCCTACAGCCACCTTGAGCTCCATTCAAGTTCTGCTTACTTGTATCAGCCACTGAAGACAGATGATAGCAGGCTTGGATTTCCCATACAAGTTCAAACTGCCCTCCTTCATACACTTTTTATTCAGTGGGAATATCCTAATAGACCTAGCAGTCAGATTACATCATCGTTAAATGTAGTTTGCTGTCAGGTACATGGTGCCTGCCCAGATTAATTGGAATAAAGCCTGCCCAGCACACAGAGTACAGAATGCTAAAGGAGGCCCAAATCTCACTGCACGGTGCTAATAACATGAGTGTAATGCTCTTAGACCCATAAACTCTGCACTCAGTCATCTTCATTCCAAATAACACATACCATTTTCTCACCAAAAATGCATTAATAGACATTGAACCAACAGGGAGCACAGTAAGAGATGTCGTTCACTTGTGATGCCTGGAAGACACTTTAGGATGAAAAGTTTTCCAAAAAATTATATAAGGAATTCCTACAGTGTAAAATTTGTTCTTAGGCAAAAATCACCAAAACACTGATTTTAGTTAAATGTATTTTTACTGATGTGAAATACAGAAATTTTTATCATTCTTTCTTTACAGAAAAAATGTTTGATCTCAATCAGCTCTACTGAAGTTGCAGAAGCTTTATGGGGAACAGTGGTTTCCTTATACAAAAGATGTAACATGTTGGAAATACCTGTTCTAACATTGTACTCAATTAACATCTTAACTGCCCATTTTTTTGGTGGTAAATACCACATCCTAAAGGTTCTTGCAAATTCATCTCAAAATCTCTAGAAAGATTTTTTTTTTTTTCTCAGAAGAAAACTATCCCACTTGGAAGTTCTCCTACCTATCTGCAAAACAGTTGTTTTTTGGTAAAGTTTTGTGTCCATATAAATAGCATTATTTGAACAACAGGTCCCACTGGTCCAAGTAGAAGACAACCATAATGCTGGATCAGAAGCAGGCAGTGCAGAAACAAAAAGAAAAGTTATTTCTATAAAAGGGACAGCCTTTTCTAGCTGGGACATGCTTTGTTTAGCAAGTGGTGAATGTACACAGAGTAAAAGTTATGGTGTGAATGACTATTATAAAAAGATGACTAAATGATCAGAACAGTTACAAAAAGACTGCCTGTTGGGCAGTGGAGATGAAAGACAACTTTATTGTAAAGAACACATCAGCTATCAGAATACTTAGGGGGAAAATAAAAAACAAAAAAAAGCAAAGGAACATACAAGGACTTAAAAGAAGGCTACCGAGGAATCATTTAATGATTTAATAAGAAAAAAAGCAGAAATGGAACTTTCCCCCAAAATTCTGATAAGAGACTATGCCCATCTATATCTGCAGCCTGTATTTTAGCACGAGCTCTAGCAGAAGACACACACCTGAAAATAACATTATAACATTCAAATACTGGAACTCCTGGTTTCCTTGAAAGTCTGGCAAAGGAGGGGGAAAGATTAAAAAAAAAAAAAAAAAGAGGGGAAAAAACCCACAAACAAACAAGAAGAAAAAAAGCCCCAACCAATGAACCCTGGGTCATTGAGAAGTAGACTGAGGAAATGAGACAGCTACAACTAACCAACAGTGCTCTGCCAGGATGTCGGTGATATCGGGTATTTCTATGACAACATGCAGTGCTCAGAGCTAGTACAATGTAATTTTCCCACTTTTCCAAAAGACAGGCAATGTGTGATGTGTGGGCCAATAATGGTGACAGAACTTTGGAGATGATTTCTTCTTCCCCTCGGCTATCTTTAAGGCATGTACAAAAAGAGATACACCTCATGCCTGAACACCCCATTGTCCTTTAGAAACAAAAAGCTTGGGCTCAGAAGCACGAGTGTTAAGAGAGCCAGCAAACTAAGGCAGCATGCACCTGGATTGTTTATAACTTCCATGATTAAATTTTCTTTCTGTTTCCTCCTTTCGAGTTGGTGGAGCTGTGTTGCTTGTGTATGGAAAGTTACTTTGTGGGCTAAGAGAAGAAAGGACATATGAAAATAAAATGAAAATGAAATCGGCAAAACAGGACAGAAAATGTCTTTGGGTGAGGCTCAGCCATCTCTGAAGGATGAACATAGAGAGCAGTATTGCAATCACCACACAGCAGCAGCATCTCAGATGTTGGAGGTGGAAGAAAGGAAAGAAAGAAACAAGCTACCTACTAGATGAGAGTATGGAGTTCAGTTTTCAGGCCTTGGCTCCTACACAGATACTGCTCAACAAAGTGAAAAAGTACAAATCTACAATGATAAGATTTATTAAATGAAGGAGACCAGACATTTTTCACACATTTCAGATGAACATTCAAACAACCTTCACGAGACCACACAATTTTGTTTCTCTAATCTTTTTATTTGCAACTGTTACCCTCATACTGAAAATAATAGTGGAAAGATTCTACACTGGGGATTTATTGCCTGGGTCAGTTAGGCTTATATACTAGATAACTCACTATAAATGCACATATTGGAGCATATAGTGCACTGTAGATATTTCATAATTGTTTAGAAAGGTAACTAACCTCATCTGGCCCAACTGCCTTCATAGCAGAACCAAAGTTATTAGATATGCACATAACAGTTCACAAATTGCAATGTAATTAATAATTATTCTGTAGTCACAACAGTTAATCACTTACTGTACTGTAGACAGGCAAAGCATCAAGCAAATAACAGCTGTAAAAATGCAACCATATAATTAAATAAGTTTATTTTATTTATAAATGAGTACCTTTGGCTATCCCAAATTTGCTTTATAAACAACTACAGTCTGAAAATACCAAGTGTATTATTTTAAGCCATTTGCACATGAAGACAATTATGTTCAAGGTGCCTTGGAGAAGGAAAGAAGATAGCATGAATTCCCTAGGATATAAACACCATAATTAAGTGCAAGTCTGGCGGGATATGATTATGGGGACTGCAAGGAACACCAGAAACTCTGGGAAAACAAAGTCATTTATATTACTCTACTAGGCTTATCCAAGAAATACTACAATAACATCATATCACAACTGACCTCTGTTACAGTCACTGCACTGACAGATTTAAGAGAGATGCTTCCTCAAGGAAGGATGTCATTCCTCAGCTGTATGAAAGCTAGAGCATGTGAATCAACTTTGCTCTCAGTTTTTGGACTACACCGGGCTTCTGTGGTACTATTGCAGTATAAATAACAGGTCTAACTACACAATCTGTGCAGAGTTAACTCAATTGTGGCTGTCCACCATTTCTTTGAAAAGACGGTTGCTTTAATTCTGCCTCAAGATAAAGACACGTATTTGTAATATTTTGAGTTGCTGGTCATATAAACACACTTTTTTCTTTTGAGAATACACAATGAATGATACACTTTATAATGCAAAGCAGTAATCGAAGCATGTATCTCATACAACAATACTAAAAAACCCCAAACTTCAGCGAACAGTCAATTCCAATGGCCATCATAAAAGACAGAAGAGAAAATCCTCTAGAAAACAGATGCAAAAGCTTTTATAAAAGAGAAGAGCAGAAACATGTGATAAAGTCCTATATGTAGGTTTTACAAGAAAGTAAAGAAAGGTGATGACATGATACCTAACCTGGAGGAGGAAGTGTCTTCCCAACTACAGAAGCAGAACCCCCATATGAACAGAATACGAAAGCACACTTGGAGGAGAGAAAAAGAACATTATGAAGAGATGGAAAAGAATTGGATACAACAGAATAAGAGAGAGAGAGAGAGAGAGTGTGTGTGTGTGTGTGTGTGTGTGTGTCAGGGGGAGACTGACATCAAAAGAAATGAAAATAGAAGATAATTAACAGAGGAGGGAAGTAAACCTTTAAAAGAGCTGAAAATAGATTTTAAGAAAGTATAATTAGTCTTAAAGACAAGAAATACATGAAAGAGACATTCACACAGTAATTAGAGTACAGGTAAACAAATGACAGTTCCACACATCTTTCTAGAAATCTCAGTGTTTCTGTAGGCCTTAACAGCACCTTTTTCTGAGTGCCTAAAACAGTTTTCAGAACCTGTAAAAATGACACAATACATCTATGTGTTTGAAGACAGCATTTAAATGCCCAAGAACTGCATTTGAATACTGAGGTCTTTTCACGTGCTATAACAGTTCACTCTGACATGTAATGACTGGGCTGTCTTTAAAACTTGTATGCCCCCCCAGGCATTAGAATAGGAGCGAAGCTGACTAACATCAGTAGTAAAGCGTTGATTATATCCCCCCAGTACATTGCTTATTAACTTTTTCTTTAAAGAATATTATGTGCTAAAGCAGTAAGAACACATTATGCTGGGCTGTAACAGCTTGCATCCAGGGCTGGCATTTTGTCCAGTCTGCTATCAGACAGCTGTTGAGTGGTACCTAACTTGCATCAGCAGTTATTATGGGTCCAGCACATTGTACAGAATGACAAATGTGTTGCTTATTTCCTAATCTACTTGGTTCTTCTACTGAAAAATCTCAAGAATGGGCTCAAAATGAAAGAAAAATAAACTGCTCGCTCCATCGAAAATTAAGTACCTACCTGTCTCATGGACCTTCTAAAGCCCCTTCTTTTTCAAGGAAGTATGGCTCATCCTTTGTAAGTTGTAACTTGCTATGTAAGACTAATGATTACAGACTAGATTTGCATACATTCACTTGGTCCTGCCACAGCTCTCTAATGAATGAATAAATTAATACCGAGCTATCTCCTCTATATGTTAGTCTCAGAATAAGCCATTAAGAAATGTTTTGGAGATTATTTTTTCTAATTGCCCAGCTTCTACTGAGGTTCCTAAAAAAGATTTTCCAAAATGCTTAGCAACTGACATATTTAGCGTCTTCAAAAAAGCTGATGTCTTATTTTGATAGATACATAAGATTGCAGTATCTTGCTGGTGTCTTAGGAAAAGAAAAATCTTGTTTGGGAGGTGCAATCTTCTTCCACTGACACCAAGTGAAAAATACCTTAATGGTATTGGAGTTAATTTGGACCTTATATGCATTTTTCAGCATGATGTCCAGCTCTGTAAACATGTTAAATGGAAAAAAGATACAGCCTGCTACACACCCTCTTAACTATTGTGAAATTAGAAGGAAGGACAGTATAAGACATAATCAAGATACAAGGCAAGAATCTGCTCACTTACATGTACTCAGAGCTACTAAAAAAAAAAAAAGTTTATTTACCAAATGAATAAAACATGATAGTTCCTAATATGTACAATAAAAGATTCATCTGGGTTAAATACTTTATTACCCTAAACTGATTGAAGGTTTTAATTTCCTAACTAGCTGTCCTTTAAAGCAGTTACAATTTAATTTGGCTTCAAATCCCACTACCGAATTTTTCACAGAAAAAAATTAGAGTGGATTTCCACCTCAAAGAGTCTCCAAATTTCTTGACAAGTAAGGCAAACACAACAAACTTTGATTTTATATCAGTCAATATAGTAAACATCCACATGATAAACTTGATGCAGCAAAGCTGCCCAAAGGCAGGCTATCCATATATACCCACAAACGGACCCCAAAATGTGTGCAGTCCTCCCTGCCTTGTAACTCTGCGCCCCCTTCACCTGCCCATCATTAGGCAACGGATGACATCTGTAAACACCTGGGAGCGGCAGAGTCCAGCACATCCACGCACATGCGGTGTGCACCTTCTCCCTTAGTTCTCGCATGTGAATATCATTTTTATAGCAGGGAATGCTAACAGCCGGCCAAATGATGCGTATCAGTGGGGGAAATGGGACCTGTCACTGCTTATCATGAGCTTCTGAAGCTGGCAGTGTCTCCTCCCATTCTCTTTGTGGAGTTTCCTCAGAGGAGCAGAGGACAGACATAAAAAGGATGACAGTAATCTCCATTCCCAACCTGACAGCTGTCAGCCAGGGAAATCCCAGGCCGGACAATCCACAGCCTCCTTCAGATTTCTGCAGGTGACTGGTATTCAATCAGCCAGGGAAAAATCCATTACTCTGCTCAAACACTCAGGTTTCTGACCTTATCTCGAAAACATTTGGGAATGTTCTGACCACAGCGAGGACTCAAAATTGGATTTAATCCAGCATTATGCAATCACCAGAGAGGAAAATTAATCCCTGAAAAAATACACTGCCACGCAGATGGAGGGAAGCAGCACTGGAGCTACCTCTAAGAGGATACGCATTTCTTAACTCAGGGTGTCAGGTCCTGCAAACTGAAGAGCTCCCTGCAAAGTCTGAAGGTTTCTTAGTGCTTCTCAAGATAACATGAGTTGTTGCAGTTCAATGTAAACAAACCTCTGAGATTCTCAGCTCTTTTAAATTATTTATATTATTTATATTTAGAAAATAACATTACTTGTTCTGCTTTACCATTTGTATCTCAAAAGATGTAAAGTAACCTGGAACAAAAAAAATTATATCACACAAAAAGGAAAATGCCTAATTTAATAACATTGACATCTCAGCCACATGAGCTGGAATATTTTAGCTAAAAAGTCAGAAGTCAAATGTCTTTCAGTTTATAGGTGATTAAAACCACAAAAGATAAGTGTTGTGCAAATAAATACAAATGAACACTTTTCTTCTTTGAGTAATCTGATTGTAGTCAACCTATTACATACACATCCATAGGAACTAGGAACTTATTTTTGTTACATGAAGGCACACCATATCCAACACTTCAGCTTAGAGGAGTAATATCATCACTGAAGAACAGCTGAGAATTTTAGCTAACATCTTACATGCTAAATTTCACCACCACTACCACGCCTGCTGATTCGAAGGAACCTCTTCTGTACTTACACATATGCAAGGAGTTATACTAGGATATAGGTTGCTGTAGGTTCAGATTACAGATCATCACATGGATGTATATTCAGTATGTATCAGCACAGTGTTAACATGCAATTATTAAGAAAATCACAAGGCAGCAGACCACACAGTTATGAAAAAGTTTGTGTCCAGATTTTAGGGATTTAATTATTATACTCAACTGCAAATTTAAGATGATTAATTAACTAGTTTTTTTCCAGCTGGTATTTCAGCTTAACCAGTAGCTTGCACAACAGGCCACAGCTCCAGCATATTCTCTTGATTTAAGCGCTTTCAATAATGCAGTGTAAAACATAGTTAAATTATTCTGTTGTAAACTACTATCTTTGGCTCTGGGAAATAGAAAGCTTCCAAATTCTACCCAGTTAGTAATTTTTCATTGAGTTCTATATGAAATTAAGGTTTCCAAATTGTATTGACAGTTTCTTATATTTCTAGGAAATTCTTTGATAACTATTAAGGATAAAGGGTCTCACTTGAAAAAAATAAAGTAGAAAAACGCAATAGATCTTCCTCTTCCCAAAGAAGATGTCCCTCTTAGCTGGCAGCTGGAAGAGCGACAAATCAGCTTTTCCTGAATTGAGATGAGGAAATCAGATGTTGTTGACACAGAGGGATGATGCTGCCACACTTCAAGGAGACTCCGTGTCTGAGAACACTAAACCTCCTGGACACGGTGTCCCCACATGGGACTAACTCAGCCCACTGTGAAACTACATGTTAAGTCACTTGAGGTGTGTGGATACAACTTCTTTAGCCTTATAAAGCCTCTTATATGGATTTCTGAAGCCAGTAGGACTTCAGCAGTTTGTCAGATAATTTTTTTTTTTTAATTAACAATCAAGAGAACTTGATGTATTTGAAGAATTTCACTGGCCATGTCTCTCACTGTGCTAAGCATGGTTTACAAAGCAATCACAAGGAGTATTCACAAAATGGTTTCTTCTATACATACAGCTTTAGCTTTCATAATTGCTCTCTCCTTCACTTGTTGGGCTTGAATTCATCCTAGCAAGACATTCTTTTTAAGGAAATCTACCAAAACGAAGACTGGAAGCAATACTTGCTTAAATGTTTCATTTTAAGCACCCCTCAATCCCATCCTCCAAAAATCCCAACTAAACAAAACCTGAGAGTGGATTACTTTATTATCTGTAAAATTCTTCCTGTTGATTGAGGTTTAAAGTATTTCCTGCTTTGTTACTATGAAAAGCAAAAATACAAGGTCTTCAATGAGGCTTTTACTATACAGTGAATCAATTTATTATGGACTGAAAATACCCCAGAAGATAAAAATTTACTATTAGAATAAAGGGAACAAAAATATTTAGTTATTCATTCGGGTCAAAATGTAAGATGCTTACAATTAACACTATCCCCACTCACATGAAAAATAGCAATCAGAAGAAAATAGAAGAAATTGAACATTTTCTCTGACTGGTCAAATTCCAAACAGATATGAAGTGTTCACCATCCAAAGTAATTTGAGGGAAAAGACACCAAAAAAGGAACTGGTTTGCAGTTATTGTCTCTGACATTATGAGATAAAAGTTAAGTCCAAGCAGTACCACAGGTTAGACACATTTCTGCTCAGCAGACACTTAATCTGCCACTCCTGAGCATCCTCCAGAATATGAAATGTTCAAACACTATTAATCAGGGTATATTTTGCATCCCTGTAAAGTCCTTAAAAGCCTTGCCTCCAAAACCTGCTATGAACCCATTGCCTTGCAGCTGGGGAGACCACGGTCTAGAACCAGCTTCACCAGCAAAAGCATCTGAGTGCTCCTTGTCCTCCAGACCTTCAGTGGTCCTTTGCCCATACCTGTCCTTTGCTCTCCTCATAGACCAGCAGTTATCCGAGGGTTTAGCCTACCTTACAGTTTCCCCTGATGCTACTTAGTGTCAGACAATGAACCAACAAGTGGCACTAGGACAGCAGAAGTCAGACCCACCAGTGTCAGCCAAATCTGGGGTCCTGGCCACAGCTGTCATGCATATCACAATCAGGATTTCCCCCCTCCACAGTGATGAAGACTTACCAAAGATGCAGGAATACTATCTTTGTTAACAAATATTTGTTGATTGTTAACAAGTGGTACAAGACAAATGACATATTAAAGCTCTTTAGTAATTTTTACCTGGATTTTTTGTGATGGGGCGAGGGTATGGGTATGACTCTTGTCCTTTTTTGTCTTTGTAACCCCCTTGCTTTTTGTCCTTCTCTCTTTTTATAGCTTTTCCATCTTCTTTTTTAAGCTCTACAACTTTTTTTTTCCGCCCTTCTCTCCTCCCACAGATGTGGTTTTTCAGTCTCTAAATCTCTTCTAGAAACCAGAGCTGGGAAGGCAAATCTGAAGATGCCCAGCAACCTCAATCAAAATAGCAGCACTAAATTGCCACCTTTGTCCCACAAAAAGACTTTGAGAGGACATTCACTTTCAAGCAAAATATTTAAGATAAAAATCATTGCAGAGGCAGCTCTTTGTTTTGGGCTGTAACTGTGTGCTGCACCAGGAATTGTACTCTGTGATGAATGGTGGGAATCCTGAACACTTGTACCAAAAATAAAATTAAAAACTAATTTGAGGCTTAGTTTTTAAATGAAAATCAACAAAGAGTTTAGTTACTTTCCAGAAAACAAGAATTTGATTTTGTGAAAGATTTGATATTTCAAAAGTATGGTATGTGATGTTTTAAACTTTGCTTCAGGATAAAATTAAAAGAATTGGATGAAGAAAATACGAATTCAAACTATGGAGGAGAAAGTGAATTCTGGAAAAAAAACCCCCACATTTCAAATATCAGACTAATGATACTATAAAACATCTTACTCAGAAGAGTAGTGGAGGAGTAGGAAAAACACCAGTTTCTGACATGGAACACTTGAATAAAATGGATAGCTATGCTACCTATTATAATAAGAGGGTACATCTGTGCATAAATCCCTCAGTCATATTCTCAAATTCCTGACAGCTATGTCCAAACAAAATGCTTCTCCATGGCTCTGGTAAAGTCAACGTAAAATTAAATTTTTGCAAATAATATAGGATACATTACAAAGTGAAAGTTTTGATAATTTTTTTAAGATGAATGAGAGGGAAGAAAATGCAAGAAGATAATTATAACAGAGCTATTTGTTCCAGTTACTCATATGCAGCAGGAACATGAAAAGGCAGGAGGTTAATTATACTCTGTAAATAATGTTTTCAAGAGAACAGCTTTGCTAAGTGTTCTCTGGAATTGCAACCATTATTTATTGCAACCACCTGTCCAGAAATACCTATTAGCTGCAATATCTATGGAGGAAGTGATACATGCTTTAAACAGAAGTCTGAATTCCTAGATGATATCGACAATTCCCATGTGCAATTTTATTTATATTTCTAAATTTCCCCACCTTCAGTTTTATGACTCAGTATTATTATTCCTCTTAGCATTATGGTCTGAAACATTACAAATGCATTACACAATTTCAGAAAACCACCATGACACCCAGCTACTCCCCACAATGAATGAAAGCACCATTGCACACTGCAGTAAATCACTGTTTGTCTTCTACAATAACCACTGTGCCACTTATGTTGGGTTTTGTAATATCGTTCAAAAAAGCACTGTAATAACTTCAGCACTTCCAGCAGGATGCTTACATTTTCATGTTAACTGATGGTTTTGCCTCTGAGAAGTAGAGATACAGTTACTGATATCAGATAAACTTGCGAACACCACAATAAAAGCATTGTTGATAACACAGTTTGGAATAAATCACTCTTATCTGGACATGAAAGTGCCAGTGATAGATTCAAGAGAATAGAAATGACGATGGGCTGCGCAGGCACAGGGGCTGCTCTGTGCACCCTCCAGCCTCCTCTTTGGCTACAGCTACCCAATTCCGTACGCCCCCTCACCTGGTGTCTTTGCTCAGGAAACAGGGAAAAGACCACCACACACAAGTAACAGAAGACTTGCACATTAAGATGGTGAAAAAAGCAAACCATGTCACAAGCCGCATTTATATATATATATAAATTTACATACGTATTAACCACTAATCTATGGAATTTAGCAACTCAGATTTTTGCCTTGCTGCATATACAGTACAAGATTACACAGGATAGTTTTGATTCACCTACCTTAACACAGGAGCAAAACTGAGACATGATGCTTTACATATTTAAGAAGATTAATTTCAGTTAATAAAACTTTGGAACAACCTCCGAGTGAGTTATTAAATAGAAATTTTTGAGCATTTTCAGAAAAACTATGAAACTCTTGTTAAAAATGGATGTGATCCTGTTTTCTTTCACGTAATTGAAGTATTCTACAGTTAAACAGTTCATTAAAGTATATACAGTGCTGAACGAAGAAAACATATGTGAAATAGGCAGAAGAAAGAGAAAAATCAGAGGCCAGTCTCCTATAGGTCATACAGTCATGCAACTTCTATGAGAAGTCACAGAAAGCACTTTATCCATTAATCTATGGAATAAAGCCAGATTAATTTCTTGAAATTCAACGCTGAATATAAAACAATCCCATGCAGTTCTATCTGAAAAGAAAATCTTTTTAGGTATAAGGAAAACAGAGAAAAGGAATGGATGAAATGTTAAGAAAGAATGGTGCTAAAAATGGTTAAAGTCCCAGAAAGCACCTGATTAAGAAAAAAAAAAAACAGTTCGGTTTTTATTTTTACTAGTGCTAAAATCATATTTATTTTATCTTTTACAAGTATCTATAAATACTTTCACAAGTTCTATAAATATAAATATCTATAAATACCACCATGGGACCAGTCCTCAAAACCAGGTTGTTCCTCTGTTTTCAAAAGTTTCATAGGGCTTTGTCACTTCAAAAATAACTTTATAGGTGATACTTACAAATGAGTATTTTACAATTTAAAAACAAAACTTATTTTGTATTTTACTGGCTAATTTGAGTGTGCATGTAAGAGAAAACACATTGTCCTTCATGTACTTAAGGAATATAGACTAAAATTGCCTTTTTACTGCTGAAAACCTCATGTTGTTCTGGAAGCCTGTGCTCTTGACAGTGTATATGGCTACTTGCACAAAAATGCCTGCAACTCCTAACTTTTCTTATATTGTGCCCCAACTGCTTCTTGGCAAAGTGAAATGTAATGGTATAATTTTTGATATTGATATAGGTGAACCCATGTGTTTGCACCAATACAAGAACAGATTTATGGTAAAAAACCCTTCGGTTTTAATCCTCTGAGATGTAATGGACAACTAAGAACACAATCTGTTGATGACAAACATTTTCCAAAAGAAACAAACCAATGAAACAACTTTCAGATGCTCTGTTAGACCGAAAGCACGGCACACTTGTGATCCTAACCTATATCTTCGTTTCACTTGTCAAATGGCATCTACATAATACAGAACCATTCAGAAGTTAAACTTAACAAAAAAAAAAAAAAAAAAAAAGCATTTTCAACTAGTTTCTGGATGTACCTTTGGAAATTGCAAGCTTCTTTACCAGCTGTCAGCTTATAAGAACAATTATTTGCAATTATCAGATGGTTCAGCATTTTTTCTCATAAAGAATTCCTGAAATAATTGAGTGATAAAATTAAAATCATACTCTATTGAACATGCTTACAGCTTTCTTCAAAGCACATCTCCACTAAATGGCTATGATTCAGGTGAGTTGTGTGTTGGGGGAAGCTATAAAATAATGAAACAAAGCACCCACACTCTGCCTCCTCTATGTTGCTTCACCATCTTTTTGCTATTTTCCACACTTCGGCCCACTCATCTGAATTTGCTCCAACAGTGATATTTGGTTTTATCACTAGAAAAAAATATAAAATCTTCAAGATAATGTTGAATTAAAATCATAAATAAAACTAAAGGAATTGCTCAGCAAGCTATTCTGTTTTTTCTAAATGCACTAGGAGAAGAAGAAAGCCCCCAAATACCCTAAGGCAGTAAACAGTTGCACCTTTCCCATTACATTTACAAAACACTATGATACACAAGACAGCTCTGAGAAAGATTCAATAACCTGGAACACAAGCCATATTACTGATACTACCACACAGCTGAAACAATCATGACCAATACATACTAGGACTGTTAAAAAAGAAATAAAACTCACCAGCACTCCTTTTATTTACTTACAGTTGAAGAAACTCAATTTGGAGATAAAAATAAGAAACTCAACATATATTCATTAAAATCAGTTAATTGTAAGATCATCTATTTTCAGGTTATTAAGTAATATATAACACTTACTGCTGAATCATTTAGAAATATAAAACAAAACTATTGGCTAGACACTCCACATTAAACAAAGGCCTTTAAAAATATATCAGAAAACAGAAAGATCTTGAACATACAAAGGCAAAATGGAATTTACTTTGTACAATCTTCTGCTGTCTTCCAATACACAGATTAATTAACATAAATTTTGTTCATCTAGCTAATGCATCATTGGATTAACCTGGATGCAAGAACTTGTATCTGTTTAACTTCACAAGTTTTCAAGGTATACTCAGTACATCACAGTCCTATATTTCCATAATGCTTCATTCTTTTCACTGTATTTAATTGTGTTTCACTTCAGCTTGTGCTGAAACAATTGGAACAATAATGCAAAATACTAATAGATGGTATTAGACCACTGAGACATACCATATATAAAGAGTTGAAACCAAGCATCCCTAATTATCACAAAAATTTTTCCTCCTGCCGACAAGGGAAAAATAAATCAGATATGGGAGAACTATCTGAAATGAATAACGCGAAGAACTTTATGAAGGACATGAAATAAGAAGGCACAAGACTCAGAGTGTCAATCTCTTTATTTGCCACTTGTTATGTATTTTGTGTCATTTTTAGGACTCATAAAGGAAAGGCTTAGGGGTGGGGGCATCAGGAAGCCTGCAGCTTTATACAGGCAATGCAGGTGAAAACACTTTCAGATCCCAAAGACAAGTGGTAAAGAATGGTGGTAAATAATGGAGGCAACATTTTTTTGTTGCCATCTCTTTGTTTCATATGATTAAAAATTGGAACAGTACACTGAAGAAAATGCAAAAAGACTAAAATGTTAAGAGAAAACAAGATTAAAATCCAAAATAATGTGATGTTCCCTTCCTTTGTTTTTCTGGTGATGTAAGTGAGGAGTAAGACAAAGACAAACATCTTTTGAGACTTGGATTTAGTTTATCTTCTAGATGAAATTAAGTTACAGGCTTTCTGCAGTTCAGATGCAGAATTGTATTTATTACTGCCAGGGATTAGTTGTTTTATTCACGTGTATGTTCATCTTTCATTACCCTAGCTTCTCTGTCACAAGTGTTAGGACAACTTGAATTCCCTGCTTGCATAATCACCAGCTACTCACCGAATTTGTTATATGTGAGTGAAAAAAGAATGAACAGGCCAAGACGAATATGACCTTCCTTGAACAGTTCTGATCTCTTATTCCAGCTACAAATTCTGAGGTTTTCATGAAACAACTTCAATAAAGAAAAATTATACATAGGAGAAGGAATAGGCATCAAGATGGCTATGTGAGATTCTGGTTTGGTTTTATTTTATTCTTTCTATAAAGCTTACATAGATCAGATTTTGTGTTAAGATCATTAAAGGGAGTTGATGGGGAATGAAAAAAAATAATTAATGAAGCCTTAAACGTTTATTTACCATAAACTGACTTGCAAAATACTAGTCTGCTATGACAACTTTCCATTCCTCATTATTATTTTTATTTAAACTATTTTGGCTCCTGCTCAGAAATGTTAATTGAAAATAGGAGCTTTCTCCCACTTCCTGCGTATTTCATTTAATGATCTAAAAGCAACTCATCAGCAACTCTTCCATGTACTGCAGGGTGATACTGTATTCTTTTATTAAAAAAAAAAAAAAAGAGACAGGGAGAGAACAGATGTGAAAAGACTTCAAAATAATCATTTGCCAAATCCAAACATTTGGCTGGAACACATTTGTCACTTTTCACAAGAAAGGGTTTTTTTGTTTGGTTTTTTTTTGAGGTGGGAAGAGGAAAGCAAAAAGAGGAAAAAGAAAACCTAGAGAAGTAATATTTAAATAACATCCCCAGCAAGGGCAACACTTGCAATATGGAGACCCCATTTAAGATCTATTTGCTGTAAAACTTAACAGCAGGTATTTTTGTAACCTTGATATCCATACCACAGTGAATGTTGAGTATTGGTCTTTTTTTTTGGTCCCATGACTAAATACAGTAAAATGGCAAAATACCACAGTTATGTCTTAACTGGATTATTAGCTATTCTGTGATGGATGCACATGCCCATCAACTCATCTCCAAACATTCAGTCATGCTGCAGAACAAAATGCATTTAAATTCAGTGCCCTATGGACAGGCAAACTACGCTTCCCAACTCTTCCTACATACTGCTTCAACTACAAAGAATTTTATATCAAAGATGATCAAAGGACTGGGAAGCCTGCCATATGAGGACAGGCTGAGCGAACTGGGTTTGTTCAGCCTTGAGAAAAGAACGCTCAGGGGAGACCTTATCACCATGTTCCAGTATTTAAAGGGTGGGTGCAAAGATGGAGACTCTCTTTTTGCAAGGAGTCACATGGAAGGGACAAGGGGTAATGGGTACAAGTTACTCCCGAGGGGTTTCCCATTGGACACAATAGGAAATTTTTTCACTATGAGAATAATCAGCCATTGGAATAATCTCCCCAGGGAAGTGGTAGATTCCCCAACATTGGACACTTTTAAGATTTGGCTGGACAGGATGCTGGGCCATCTTGTCTAGACCGTGCTTTTGCCAAGAAAGGTTGGACCAGATCATCCCTTCCAACCTGGTGTTCTATGGTTATGCAATTCTATGATATCTTTTCTTTTATAGAGTGACATTAAAAATGCCACACATCATGCAACAAACTACAAAAAAGCATCACCTTTAGAATGTGTTCAGACTCCCCTTAAGTGCACAACCCACTTCTTAACATTTTAACTTGCAACAAATATTTGTAATTAAAATTACTGTAAAATAAGCAGAATGATATTACTCAACAAAATTCAAAGTATGATTCACCACACAATACTGTTTTCCATGGCAACTGCTGAAAAAAAATTGTTACACATGCACACTCATACATACATGTACACTCATAAAAGGAAAGCTAATCCTCTATTGTTTCCTAATGATGCAGCCAGAAATCTGGGCTGTATGCAGGGAAAATGAAATTTAAGAAGAACTGTTTAAACCGGATAGCTAGTTTTCTTTTTTTTTTTTTTTTTTTGGTGGGGTGGGGGGTGCTATGGTGGTGCTTGTGTTTTTTCTTTTAAAGAAAATCAAGATCCAACAAACAGTTGTGTTGTGAAATCAACTTGTTGATACAGGAAAGGGCAAAAAAATAAATCCCAGAACTCAGCCATCGGTTGTTTCCATTCCCATAATGCATTTTGGACTTTAGGCAAAAGTCCACATTAGATTCTGTTGAAGAATATTGGCAAATACTGGAAGATTTTGAACATTTTAATTGAGTTTTACTTTGAAGTGTTACATAAACTAGGATTCTTCAGTCTTGACAACAATACTGCTGTGAGCGGGGAGCAGAAGAGTTTTCTGTAAACTCAGAAGTGCCATAGAGAAGGTAAAAAGAGAGCAAGTGTGCAAGACCTGTGACACCAGATGAAGTTGGGAGAGGGCAGGTAGAAAAGAAACAAAATTCAGTGGTCAAGCTCTTTGTCACTGGATATTGTAGTTGAATTGAGGTGTAAACAGGCTGCAAAACTGATTTGACCAGTTCTTAGGCAAAAATTCTGAGTCAAATTAAGCCAAAATAAACTGCCACTGAGTCCAGAACTCCTCAAACTGCCCATCACTGTAAAATGACTTTCTGGAAAAGGTATCTCTACCTGCCCATCCTGTTCTTACTGTTCCCCAATTACCTGTTACTGAGTGATGGCAGACAGAGCTAGGTGGCCCTTCGGTTTGAATAAGCCGAGTAATTTTAATGCTATTACATGTAACTGCCTGCACGCTTGCCTTTGGATAACATAATCCATCCCGAGATACCATCTAGGCAAAAAAGCAAGCAGAGCTGTGGCCTGAGCAGAAGCCACCACTGTGCCACAATACATGAGCCTGGGTGCCACGTGTGGCACTGGGGAGGCGCGGGGACCTCAGCCTGCCTCTCCCTCCTCTGCTCAGCATGAGCCTAGACCAGGAAGGACGCAGAGCACACATGAAGAACAGTGATGCTCCCACAGTGTGCCAGCAATGACTGTCCTTCAGCTGATCATATGCCAATATATTTTTAAGATTCATCATGAACCTGATCACAGGAGGTATTTGCTTTAGAACACCAGAAGTCAGCGTTGCTTTTAGCAGTACAAAGTCAGCTCAACAGAAATGATGAAATACAGGTTTGTGACAAAGCATACCAGTAACACTGCTGAAACATGAGATACACGTCGCCGTGCCCACATACTGCTGGCCAGCACGCTGAACCAAAACCCAAAGCAAACGCTGGAAGGAACCAAATGGCCTGAAATGAGCTTAGAGGAAGGTTGGCATATGGAGAGCTTTGCAGCTGTCCCCAAACAGTCAGCTGCAGAGGTTTCTCTTCTCTCAGAAAAGATCAGAAAAAATGAACAAAAAAGCCCCAATAAACCCATACTGAGATGATAAAACCCGATCAAAATACTATACAATGAGGTGCCTGAAATATGGTGATATTAAATGAGCAGCTCTGATTTGAGTTAGTGTTCCTTTAAACCGCTTACTGCATGCTAGTAGAAATATAGATGATTAATATAGCTTAGTATTAATACTCCAAGCACTAAATATGCTCTACAACAATTTGCTTTAAAGACATGTACAAGTTCCAGAAGGTGAGGGTGCAAACTGTGGAACACATCCTAAAATAAAATAAACAGAAGAGGGAAGAAACAAATGCCTTCTCAGAAAATCACCCTATTTTTAAACAAGTGCCATTTTTGGATCTTTTACATACATATTTCATTTTTCTTATTTGGTAGAGAAAATACAACAGCCCCTTATCAATTGTTCACATTTCTAGGCTCAATTTCCCTACGGCATACAGCTCATTAGGAAATGTATTAATAATAAATTATCTTTTTCTTCAAGTATATCCTGCCATTAAGTAGGGGGTTATACATACATACTGCTTTACCACCAGAAAACCTGGAATTGGGGGGGGTGGGGGGAGTGGGAAGGCTTAACTGTAAAGGAATACTATTTCTCTTTTTTCAACAGCCACGTTTTGCAGTGGAGGCCTGACTGCTGACACTTACAAGTTTATCCTCATTGGTTGCAAATACGTGCTCTCAGCTTTTTAAATAAACAGCATGACTGTTCTGAGTCACTGTGATAGAATTCTTCATCAGGAAAAGAGAAAAATACAAGAATTTGGAAGAATTTGGTCATATTGAAAGCTGGCAACTTTTTTTTTTTTTTTTTTAATTCCCTTAAGAATTTGACATCAAGCACTATTTGAATTTAAATATCACAGCTGTTCCTGTAAACTGGCTATGGGCTGGTATTAGTTACAACCACAGGCTGCTGTAACGCAGTAAGGTTTCATGAAAAAACTGCTGTTTCCACAATTCCTTCTGTTGGGACAGTGAAACAGTTTGGTGTCCATTAGGGGAAGTTTCAAGTGAAGTTTGGCAGCCAGGACATCAAAGCACACCAGTGTGTCATTGGAGACAGAGGGCCCTGGGTGCTGCAGGGAGTAGATACTCCTGCAAATTTCTTACCAGTACATAAAATTGTAGTTTTCACACTGCAATGTTTTTGCAATGTGTCATTAGTACCTCTATGGCTACTCCTTCTTCTCTCAGACCTTTGTCTAGAAGCTGTGAGCATGGCCTGGTGCCTCATAACCTTTCAGTGAAACCCTGGAGGTGGCTTTTGTGCTATGGTGGCCCAGCCAGGTAGTCTGGCAGGATTCAGTGCTGGTGCTTCTCTTTGGTAGGACTGGTGATTGGTAGTGAATGCAATGACCCAAGACCATTTTTGGTAAAGCAAGGGGGTTTAGGAATAAATCATGTCAATGAGAAATACTAAAGCAGAAAGAGGTCTACATGGATGTCGACAGGCTGCAAGCAATGCAATTGGAGGCGTGACTGTTACAGACACAGATTTATTCAGGCCAGTCCTGATTGGGGTCATCCCAATACCTACAGCAGTGACGTGGGAGAAATGGATTTCAGTGCTGAACAGATTCTATAAATACCAGTTAAAAACAGCAAAGGAAAAAAAAGAAAACAAAACCAAACCCAAACACCAAACCCAATGTCCTCTTGCTATTAATGATCCAAAAGAGAAAAGCACTGCAAAAGTATCATTTTTTCCCTTACTCGATATAAACCACAGCATTACCAGTACTATCAAACTATTTCATTCCCAGTGGTGACTCAGGGATTTTAAATGAGACAAGCAGCATGATTTGTTTTCAATTTATTAATAAGGAAACAAACTCTCCCCTCATTCCCCTTTCAAAGAGAAGAAGCTGCAATACTTTGTGCTTCATCCTTGGAGTGAAAATAGCTAACTGCCACAGGTATTGGAAAGATCAGCTAATTTATTGCAAAACACAGAACAACACATAAAGGGAAGTCAAAGCTGTTAACTGTTCTTTGAAGCACTTTTCTATGGGCAGCAGGAGAGAAATAGAAGTAGCCTACTAAGAATACATAAATATTCTATTAACGGACACAGGTAAGGAGAAGCATCTTCATTTTTTTTCCCCTACCCTGGCTCCTCATTAAGATCATATTAATAGCATGGTAACCTCTAATAATTACATACAAAACTGTATTCAAATTCTTAATTTTCAAACACATTTACCATGAACATTTTTATTATCTCCTCCAAGATACTTCTACTCCCTGAAGTACAACATTTTACAGATTGCTACAAATTTTAAATATTTCAGAATATTAAAAGCATTTCCTATTCCCCTCACATCCTGATCCAAACCTCTGTTTCAAGTAGAAGAATAGCATAATTTACAACATGAGTTTCACCATCTATTCAGCTCTGATACCAGCATCAGTGTGCTTGCAGAGAGCTTGTCTGGGCAATCTCCCATCAAATGAATCTTTTTGGCTCTTTTTGTATGAAACACAATATAGACCAGCAAAGCCGTGGAAGCAGCTGAACAAGATTAGACTGTGCACTCTCATCTAGTAAAATTTAAAATTTTGAATGAAAACCAAAACTAGCTTCAATAAAGAAGCAGCAATACAGTCCTGGAGCCTGCCCTGCTCCAGCCTCTTCTTCTCTGGGCCTTTGAGACACCACGTGGGAAACAACCTCCCATGATTCAGTCACAGCTTTACATGGTCTGTATTGGCAGCGCAGGACAGCATCATCATCAGCAAAACAACAATGGAAAGGGGATGGCAGAAATGCAGGAGCCAGAGCTCCTGGCCCCTTCTGTCAGGCAGGGCTTTGCCCACCTGGGCCAGCAAAGCAGTGTGAGCAGAGCGAACAGAGGCTCATTGCGGTGAAAACTGCTTTGTGCCCAGGCCTGTGAGAGCAGATTTAATCCTGAACAGTCCAATCAGAGAAACTGGCAAAGGCCTGCAGGAGCCAGAGACATCTGTTCACCCTGGCTCTTTTCACTGGTCCCTCCAAGAGAAGGTACTGCCTATGCGCTTTCTTCTGCTGCTGTCCATGTGCACGTGAAACACCTGTTAGCCCTCTCTCTCACTAGCGATTTATTACAGAGCTTTGCTGGCCCTCTAAGGCTGGTACCCATCATTCCTTTGCCTTAAATAAAGAAATGGATCATCACACGCTATCCTATGTAGTTCAAAAGTTGTCTGAGCCAGCAGGCAAGGATATTTTGCAGAGCATGGGTATGAGCAAACCAGCTACTGTAGGGACACAGGAGCTACCACATAGCACTCTCCCTTCACTGAACGCTGTATGCTGCAGCGCCAAGCCCTGCCAAATCACTGAACTTGCATGCTTGTCCCCAGCAAACATTACAGTCTGGAAAAATGCTGAACATGACGGCAGTTTAGCATCCATAACCCACACATGCTACAACCCAGTGTAAGGTAGCTGAGGGATTCTTGGCAATTTCCTGCTCTAGGATTAGCTAAAAGTCCTCCCAGCTAAGAAATTTGGTCAGTATCTTTGCCTTTGAGATGGAAAATTTAAAACAGGGATTTCAGAGGACAGATACTGAGATGCTATTACAGAATAAGATATCTGATCTTTGTTTCTAACAAATTCCTAGCAGCATTAAAAAAAAAAAAGAAAAAGCAATGATTGCAGAATGAAAAACAGGTACTCAATTTTCTTTAAATCACCCACATGTGTCTGGTTAAATTAACATCTTATTAACTCCTGAGTAGAGTAGAAAGAAGGAAAAAAAGATTAAAAGATGCATTGAGGGATTTCCAGGAGAGAAGCAAGGGAGTGAGACAAAAGCATCCCGGTACTGAATAGAAAGTCTGAATTCAGTTAGTATCATACTGTGACAACAAACATGGTTTAAATGCTATGATACAGCCATGGCTGCTTCGATCCATTCCGCCTGTTGTACTTACAGACTTTGGGAGAAGTACAGCACTGTGAAAGACTATGAGCTGCTGACGGCTTTGGAGACCACCATGCTCAAATTTGTACAGATTTATTTTCATATATGTTCTCATGGCTTGTTTTCAGGTGCAGTCAGAGGAGACAAAAGCCTAATACTAACGGCAAAAATTTAAACAATAGGGAAATCCTTCCAAGTTCTAACAGGAACTTTTCACAGCAGACAGGGAAAAAACAGTAGTGCTACTAGCACTGTTCATAGCTTTGTTATTTAAAGGCTGAGTAATTGTGATGAACTGCCCTTCAGAAGGACAGGCTTGTGTCGTTGAGAGTTCATCAGGAAGATATGGTCACAGGTGTAGGGAATGTCCTCCAATATACATCTGAGCAATGACCTAATTTAATGCAGGCAACTCCATTTCATTCCCTCATCTCCAGCTTTCTGTAACGTTTGTATTAATCCCCTTAAGAATGGTTCCAATATTGGAAAGTAATTATGACTCTGAAAATTATGCTGATTTCATTCGCCTTATTCAGCTGTTCTGTAGTGAAAATAAGTTAGCCTCTGTAAGAAAGACTTACTGGTTAGTAAATACTATTTTTTTTTACCAGTGTTTTAAGATCTGTACTATTTTTATTTCTGATTACTAACATATTTGGTTCTTGTGGCAAATTGATTATGCCTAGAGAATTCTGTCTCTAGGTTTTGGCATAAATAGACTTAAAAAAAAATATCTGATTATCTCATACAGGGGGCAGAGAGAATTAGTAAAGACTGTCTCCCCTTAATGCACCCAAAGCAGCCAGGGCAAGGGGCAGGGCAAGGAAGGGCAGGCCAGCAAGCCTTTGTATACTACATTTTCAGAATGGATATATATATGCGCAAATAACATATTTGTGAAAACTTAATACCAAAGAGAGCCAAGACTGAGGGGGGAAACAAAAGCATTTCATAAAGGTACTGGAAGTTTTATAAATGATGAGCACACCTTTTAATGTTTTTTTGTGATGTGATTTAAGGAGTTCTTATTACTTCACTACAAATCCAGGGAACAATGTTCCTGTCTCCAGCAACATCATTATTAAACTGAGATATAAGCCTAGTTTCAAAGGCATTGGTGAGCAGGCTCCTTCTGCCTCTCAAAAATATGGGCAAAAAACCAAGAGGCCATAAGGTCTCTTAATCTACAAGGTTTTGTAAAACACAGAGAAGCAGACCAGAGCTTTAGCGAAGCAGCCGGTTCTGAGGGCAGGCTTTCGGTACAGCATTAATTGGGGCGATAGGCCACAGTTCTAAAAAAGCATCTGAGTTTACTTTAACTTCACCCAAATGAACTATGAACTTTTCCTACTGAAATGTAAACTTTATGAGAAAGCCTCAAATACCGGTACCTTCATACCTGGAGATTATTAACAGGAGATACGATGTGGGAGAAAGGTGTTTAAAACATATTTACATAAATAAAATTCAAGAATAGAAGCCCTGCTTCTAGCAGCATTCATTACAGGCTGCTGAAAATGAGTCTGTTACCACAGTAACCAAGCTAATATTGGCTTTGCAGCTTGCAGGCATTAAATCCCTTAAATGCAGGTGCAAAAGATGAATTCACAGTTTTGAAGCAGGTGAATTTTCTCTGCCAAAAAATGTCAGAAGTAGAAGAAAGAAGATGCTATAAATTCTTACGGCAAAGACATAGTAAATCAGTTACCCAAGAAAAGAGGTGGAGGGGCTTGTGATAGTTATGAAATTTGGACTGGATGGAGCACAAGCTCTAAGTACACAACCCCATTGTTTTTAGTCAGAAATAACGGGAGTTATTTGGAGTTTTTCTGGTAATGCTTAAGGTGAACTAGAATTCATTTCACTCCCTTTCAAGTGTAGGAATCACAGGGAAAAAACAGATTATTTTTGGTCAACTGAGCAGGTGAGCTCCTGAATACAAATAAGCTGTAGACCTGTTGAGAGAGTGCATCCTTCCCATGATTGTTTTCCAAAGGAAAAAAGCTCAGGCTTGTAAATACCTATTATACCCTGAGGGAACTGTACTGGGCTAGCTGTCCTACCAAATAGGTGATACTAATAGCTTATATCTAGATTCAGGTCACAGACATCTAATTCTTCTGAACTTAATGATTAGTACTGAATTCCAGGACAACATTCACTGTTAATTCTTACTATAATTATTTCCAAGGCACTTATTTTAACAGCTTTTTTTAAAATTTATTTATACATATATTACTCTTTTGTCTTGTGCGTTAATTGCAGCCTAAAAAAAAAATATTCTTATAAACTGCAAGTTCTACAAATCATACAAATAATCTGCATATTCCAAAGAATTTCTAGATTTAATGTTCAATACTTCAAACTGGAATAGCATTCTGGAATTAAATTGTTATGACATCATACTTTTTAAATAGATGAATATATGCATGTTCATACAGCATCTGAGTCTGCTAGCTGTACAGTTTCTAGCATTATCTCATGAGAAATCTTTGCAAGTCTAGGAACATGAACGTTTGGGGAACAGAAACCAAAAGATGCTTGTCTCAGCCTCGGGGGCTGTGGATGAAACCAGGATGCCGTAACCTCTCAAAGGGGCTGTGCTTAAGGTAAGGTTCATGAGTCACTTCTTTCTCTCACCCTCTGCCTGACGCAAGCATTTTTAAAAAGCGTGATAGAGGTAGGCTGCCAGCTGTGAAAAGCCACCCTCAGAGCAGCTGGGACAGGCTGGGTTGTCTTAGGAGACTTTCCTGCGTATTTCAGTGCACAAACTCACTCAAGAAGCTCCAGGTTGTAATGCCACGCTTTGTGGTAGCCAACATGGCATTTTGCAACTCATTTGCTGTCTTTTCAAAATTGTTTCAGATAAGTTTGCTAAACATCAGAAATAAATTATAAAAGAATGTACAAGGTAAATAACTGTGCTTGCATCGCCATGGACATAATTAGGGATTTTACTTAGCAATTCACCCGAATTATTTTAATAAATCTTTCCTCTCTGAAGTTTGACTGTCAGAGGTGACATTTCAGGTCCAAGAAATCTCTGAAGCACATTAGATAGAGCAGCTAAAACTTTCTTTTCTTTTTCTTTTTTCTCTCTCTCTTTTTTTTTTTTTTTTTAATGAGCAAAGGATGAATGCAACAGGTTCTTAAATACAAATATTGGTGTGATTTTCTTGCTCAGTTTTAGCAAGAGTTGGTAGCTTTGCCAGTATCTTCCTAGTGTTCATCTTCAGGACCATGAAGATTAGAATACCAAACATTTAACTAATAGACATATTACTGAAGCATGACACTATCCTGAAATCTACTTTTTCTTTCTCATATGATAGTAACACCTTGAAGACTGAGCAGCATGACAGAGTAAAGTCACTGTCTTAGAAATCAACATGGATCGGACAGACCTTTATAAATACTGCCAGCTGGTGTACTGTAAACAAGAATCTATACTACTGGTTTATTATACAGTACTTAAGCATATAGCATGGCTGTTTAATAAAAATACTCTAAGGTGCTTGATGCATGGGAAAGAAGAAAGTGACATGCTAGCATTCAGTGGAAAATGCTCAGAAAAGTTGGTTTTCTATGCTATTTTTTACTGATTTTCAGGAAAATGTACAGACCAGCATCCTACAAAATGAATGTGTTTCAACCTGCTAATAAGTCATATAAATTATGTTTCCATTTTGTTACCTCACTTTCAATCTTATACCAGGAAACTTGTAAAGTTTGTGTGAGTAGTCCATCATTCTGGCTCCCAGGCAGTAGTTCAGTGTGTGGGAGAACACCACGATTCAAGCACTCGGCGTCACTTACTGCCTCCTGTGCTTGCTTCTAAATAACTGAAAGACATTCTCTGTACTGCTTTTCCTCCATTCATGGGCAAACCATTTGTGCCAACACACCAATGATGTTACGAGCATCCATTTGACAAATCACATCCAAATGCCAACTCTTTCAGTTTACAATGAAAGGTAAGCCAATGTAAGAAGTATTTTGGCCAAAAGAAGAAAGTCTTCAATAAATTTTCACTGAATATATCTGTTTTACTTCATATCTAATAGGAAAAGTTGGCCAGAATGCAAATAATTCTAAACTGAAATTGAGAACTGATTTTCATACAATCTCTAACAGCTATTATCAGGTAGATAATACCAATATTACCTAACATAATATTGAAATGTTGTGCTTTCAAGCAAAAACATTTACATTTTTTCCCTTTAGTTTTTAATTACAAATTGATATCAAATATAACCCAGCAGCTTAAGGCTTTCAAAAATGTGGTTTAAATGCAGGAACACTCAAAGTTTTTGAAACTTCAGTTTTTCTCCCCCAAGGTCCTCAATATTAAACTCTGTTATTAAAGAAAAACTAGCTGAAGTTATAATAATGATCAAGAAATGTAGAAAATAATACCCATAGTATTTTTAAGTACACCTATTACATTAGAAGTCTTAAGAAGGGAACCAAACCAATGTAGTATGGGACTGTTTAAAATCCAAGCACAGTTGATACTGAATCAGGTGCCTTACAGAAATTCAGAAATACAGTCACCAGGCAGACTTGTCATCTCTGCATGACACAGTATCACTAGATGTTTTTGTGACAGGTCCCATTCTTCATAAACCTATACTGACTGACTCAAATGTTCGTCCTCTGATATCTTACTGACTGCATCTCCTGTGGTGTCTTCAGGCTCTGATGATGAGCTAACCAGGTTGCAGTGTTCTCTATCAGCCTGTACTTACATATAAAGCAAACAAAAAATACTGGCCCATTGCATTTTTCCGCTCTCTAAAATGCATCATTAGCATCAGCTTTGTTGAACTTTGTCACTGACTCAGAGCTTTGTGGCCAATTCTTCCAATCATCTTTAGTATAAGTTATCAAACCCGTGGATAGAAAAATTCTCTTGTTTCTTAGCTGATGTTTAACTTCCCCTCTAACTTCTGCTTAAATAGGCAATGTGGCGCCAGTGCTCTGACACCCTCCCGGCTTTCCTTAGAGAAAAACAATTCATTATTTCTGTCTTTTCTCCATCATGCTTGATAACTTCATAATTCAAAGTGATACCAGTGCAGAAATTCTGATATGTCAGAGCTTAGACATTAACTGAACTACGTGCTATGCACATAATCTTTACTGGAGTGTCTAACAGTATCTAACTGCTTCAGTCAGTCACTCTTTCCTTCCTAAATTAATTTATTCTCATGACTTAACATTCCTTAAGAGTCTAGGTGATGTCAGTCACCTCAGCTATCACTTGTAAATAGAATATATTCCATTAAATTAATGGAACGTATACTAAAAACACTGCATATAAATAAGCACTTTAAATTTCAGAACTTTGGCATTTTCCATCTACTTGGGACAATAAAACAGCCTTTCAGCACTTCAGTGCAGCTACAGTTTTTTTTTAAAACCTAAACCTTAAATATTCTGGAAGATTTGACAGGTATATGTTGGTTTAACGCTTGTAAGATAAATAAATAGTCTGAACCAGACACTAATTCCTCTTTCAATTTTATCATTTGAGAAACAGTCACATAGTGGTATCAACACATATAAAGGACTCAGCCTCACAATTTTGCAAGTTGTCATGCAAGACAGCTAAGGGTCCCAACACTGCTTCAAGTAAAGGTGGTGTATTCCTGGCACAAAGAAATAATAAACTATTAACCTTTGAGTAAGAAAACTGTTGTTTACCAACAACCCCCAAACACAGGCTTAGTTTATTTTCCTGCCTCCTTCATCTGCCTCCAAAAGCCCTGCCTGTTTTCAAGGCTCCCTGCAACATTTCCCCATGAATATAATTTCCTTTAGCTTCACCAGCCATACAGTTTTATGACATATAAACGCATATAAGCTGCACCCATTACAAAAGCAACCACATTTTCCTTATCATTTTCACATTGGGTTTAATTTCTGGTAATATAGCAAGTCACAGATTCCTTTTTGATGTTACAGAACGTGTTTTTGTATTATGGAATTATTTTCTTACTCTACAGAATGCTTGAAAATCCCAATTCTTTTAAAGGGAAATTTATATTGAAAATTTCTAGCTAAACTAGTTGTATCAGCTGGGCTTTTAGCAGGCAAGAATACCTATTTTTTTGTCAAGATATTAAATAAATATACAACATGAAAGGAAAACATTAAAATGCAAGAATAAACAAAGTGAAAGAAATCAAGCAAAATAAAAATATTTTCGCTTTTATAAAAATAAGAAACTTCCTTCCCTGAAAGGGTGTCACTGAACAGAGCTGAAAAAAGACATGAGGGTAGCAGCACAGCCCACAGGCACTACGCCCTCCAAAGCTTGTGTCATATTTCCCTAACCTCCTCCTTCCCATTGAAAAATGTGTGCCAGTCATCATTCATGCATATTCAGACCCAGCTGAAGTTAGCAGTTCCCCGATTTCAAGAAGTGAGGTAAAAGAAGTGAGAAAACCCACGGACTTCTGCTCTGGGTAGCCATCATCTGCAAGTGGCTTGAGACAAGCTGCAGCCCAGAGGAGAAGGATGCCGCGTAAATGGGCGAATTGGGCAGACAAAACCTTCCTCTGTAAGCCAGCAAAATGATTTTTTTACCTCCACGTCTATTACGTCAGTTTCTTGTCCTTTAAAAGAAGGGTAATACTGATTTACTTTGGAAGGATTTCTTTATAACGTATCTCAAACAATTTTGGCAGAAGCTAAGCAAAAACATACACAGGTTTTTTCATCAGAAGATAACTGTAGTCAGGACTTCAAGTTTTTAAAGTGACTGAGGTCTTCAGCTAAGTTCTGCTACTTCAAAATTATGGCCAAACTGCCGCACTTCACATATTTACATTATCATTTTAACGCACAGATAATTTTCTTCCATATTAATAAGCTTTATAATGAAGCTTTATTTTTATAAAATTATTATAATATTTTAATATTTATTTTATATATAATTATAAATATAAAATTATTAAATAAAATAATTTAATAATGAAGCATTAATAAAAGCTTCAAAGCTTCAACAAACTGATGTTGGTCTCCGCAGTGAAGCCCAGTGAATGTCTAAATCCAGTTCTGCAGTGTGACCCCACAAATAATCTTATCAGAAACAAATATTGCAGCAAAATTATGCTGATATTTGAAATACCACAGGATTCAGCAGAATGCTTTCCACTTCACTACGTACCTTTGGATTGAGGTTCTACACATTCCCAATGAAGATATTCTTCAGAGAGATAAGAATTAAGCAGCAAAGATTTTCAATAGTAAAAAAAACCAAAAAAAACCCAAAAAAAACCCCAACCATCAAAGCAGTCAGTTTTCTATCTGCCAAATGGTGGGAATAAATAAGGGAGTTATCCTGGAGATGTTCTGCTCCCTCCAAGTCAGCAGGCATTTGCCTTGAACCCTAATGAGAAAAGAAAAGCCAACACGGCTGCAGAAAGCTTTGCCCAGGTGCTACAAACTCCCTTCTTGCTGTATCCTTCTGTGTGGGGCGCTTGGTATGTGTACCCGCTCTCAGCATCCCTGAAATGCTGCCACGGGTGTTGTAAAGTGTCCTCTGACAACACGTGCAACTGAAACAGGTATTTATTTCCTTTTATAGAGGTCAATTGCCAAAGACTGAGATGGATTTTTTTACATGTGATAAAAGCACAGTTAAAATTGGCATCTCTGTAGTAGATTCAATAATGCGATATTCACTGTAGTGATCAGAGTCAATGGCAGAGAGAAATAAAGGTCCGCCAAAACTGTGACATGGTAAAATTTTAGCTGTGCTCTGATCTGTTCACTAAATATCTCCCCTTCCCCTGCTGAGACCCTGTAAGTGAAAGAAACCTTGAGGGGAAAAAAATAGCTACGCTTCACAGAAAAAAAGTATTCGCTGATTTAGCTGTAGCAGCAGAGCACAGCAAAGTGGTTTGTTAATTTAGACTTTTGCAGTTCTGCTAAACTTAGTAAAACTGATGTCATCAAGCCCAGAAGCATCTCTAGAAATACTCACACCACTTCTTTTCAGAGAATGAAATCATCTGGACACAGGCAGAGCTGGATGAAAAACAAAATTCACAAAAACATTTTGAAAGTTGTTTTCTTTCAACTTTTCAGTGAGCTTTGACATTTCATGAAAGAGGAACAACCACCACCTCTCCTCCAAAAGCACATGAGCCAGAAAGGTGCTACCAGGACAAACATGTGTGCCTAGGTCTCTCACTTTCCAAAGAAATAACCTAAGCTCTGAATACCACTTATTCCAAGATAGATCCGATTCATTTTAAAACAGAAATAAAGTCCTAGAAAACTCTGTCAAAAGTAACATTTGGGCACATGTTTGATTTTGATAAAATTGAATAGGTTTTGCCAGAGGCAAGTCATATATTGAAGAGCAAGAGCTAATTAAAAATACTTCCTATCCTGAATGCTTGATCTGAGTACAAGTGCTAGGACAAATTTTGGGGGTTTAAACAGCAAGAATGTAGCAAAACTCAGCTGCTTGTGAATCAGACTGCAATCCCACAACAAGCTGTGCTCAGGCAAACTGGCTTCTCTAAGTCTGAGCAGGATGGCTGCAAATCTGTGCAAATTCTATTTAAAAAAAAAAAAAAAAAAAGTGAGAGAGAGAGAGAGAAAAGAAAAAAAAAAAAAGTAGTCCAGAAGGCATTGGTGTCTACCCTCTGGTTTTTGTAGCAATAGTCCTTGTGATACTAATTCACCTTGCACTGAAGGCTCCCAATGTTAACATCAACAGGTAAGCATGTCTGAAGCAGTGCTGACATATTGAATTAGTCAAACAAGAAAAATCTTCATAATAAGGTATTTTCATAAGCAGAAGATAATTATTTTGCTGCAGCTCTGTTGCACATCTAAGTCAGAAAATAAAAGTGTTCTCCAAACATGCTGTAGGTGATACCAGCACCGGAGGCCATCACTGGGAGGTGAACAACTAAATCCTACACTCAGAAAATGTTTTCTCACTTTTTAAAAGGAAAAATAAATGGGGGGTGGGGGTGAGCAGCTGTGTCACTTTCTCTATTGCTCTCACCGAGTTTGGATTTTACTGTTGTTAAACAGTTTCACTAACATCCTTGAAGTTTTCTGCTGCCATCCCACTAAGAAGTGTAAAGGTAAGGAGGCACAAGGTATGGTCTAGTGATACAGACCCTATGGCTGCTGGGAAATGCAGTGCATGCCCTAATGAACATGAAAGTAAACACGCCAAATACCAATTCGTATTAATGCCACTGACCCCTGTCAAATCTCCTCTCCGGTCTCCTCCTCCTTGCTTCACCTCTGAAGCACGGCTGCTGGAACAGCCCTCGGCTCGGTGGCTGATGCCCAGGGGAGCAGCAGCAACCACAGCTTGACCTCCACTGCCAGGATGGCGGCAGCCGGGGCCAGCTGGTCCCAGGCTTGGTATGGAAAGTGTGAGGAAAAAGCCTTTATGCACTGTAAGTCACCCTTTAACACATGCAGTCAAGCAAGAGACTCTACCAGCACCCACTTACTGGGGGGCAGTATGGTTTTCAGCATGGTTTTTTCATGTTTAGCAGCGCTTTTTTCCCTGGAGAGCAATAGCCCATCTACGCAGTGGGACGCACTATTACATACAGTTCTGCATCTTCCCCTAAGAGGAATGGTACAGAAATACTGCAAGTCACAATATCGCACGAGAGAAAAATCTGATTCTGAGTTTCAGGTTCAGCATTTCCCTGTGCAGCTTGGCATCTGCCATCAATACGGTCCTTTTCTTTCCAGCTCAGAACATATGCCTCTTCATGCATGAGACAAGATTGGACAACGAATGACATCATCTGTCTCCCTGTTAACCCATTTTCAGGAAACTGGGGTCCCTTGACAGTTGAATTTAAAAAGATAACTAGTTTTTCCATGTGCTAAACCAAGATATCTCCTGTGTTTTGTTTCTTCTGGCATCTTGTTTAGTGCTTATGTAAATAATATAATTTATTTGATCCATTTGCGACATTAAACATGGAATTCAGCAGACAGCATGCACGACCAAACTGTACAACCGTATGAGAATGAGATGGTTTCCAAAGATAGTTACATTAAGCTTACATTTGCAGAATAAATAATTCAATCCTCATTCTCCACATTCAAATATTTATACAAATACACTGCTTGTCACAATTAGTCTGATTAAACTGTTAAGAAAAAGTAACTGTGCAAGAAACGAGACTTCATCCAGAAGGAAAAGCTATTTATGTTGAAGTTGACTATGTGAAATTACAGAAGCAGCAGCAGGTCAGGAAGTGGTCCTCCAGATCCACACAAAGATCTGACCTCCAGCTCACTCAGAGAAGGTTTTATACCCAGATATTTCGCATTTAGCAATCAAGAGCCTGAGCTTATTTTCCTCCTTGTCCCATGGAAACATGAGACAAGTTTTCCTCTTTTTGCCATACAAAAGTCTTATCTATAGACTGAAAACATGGTGTAGTTTACAGACCATTTTCTGCATAATTTTCTTTCACAACATGCTCAGGACAAATTATTTGCTTTCACAGCACAATCACCACAACTCCTTGAAGCAGAAAGAGAAACATTAATAGAAAACCTTTTCTCTTTAATCTCAGGGGCATTTACCAGGAAACTTCAAAAATCCTAAAAAGCCTCAGAGAAAACTCTGGATTTGTGATCCTGTGTGTAGATCAGGATAGGGATTGTTTCTGATCTACGTGAGGTCTGGAACTACAAAGTTTAGGGGAACAGAATGATACTCTCCCTCTAGGAGGAAGAAATCAACTTAACCCATCTCACTGGCATTGATTTTGATGTGACTAAGGCTACCCAGAACCCCAAACATGACATTTTGTAGTACTACTAGGAATTCAAGCTCTGACTGCAGGTAGAATGTTGGAGTGCTGCTGTAATAGAACTTGTGTAGATAGGCAAGTGGGTCACCTTGATCTGAAAGAGTTTATTCTGTGTTTTTCAGTAATCAAAGGGAAAAAAGGATGATGGTGGTTTAGGCCGTCACTGACCAAGTTCAGGCTAAATAGCATCATGTAAGAAGAACAGTTGTTGCACAAATCAACTGGCCAGTGAGAGGGATTCTGCAGGACAAGCCAGACTGCCAAACCAGCCCACAACTCAGGCTCATGATCTGCCCTTGCATCAATGGGCACTAAGTAAACACTTTGTCCAGAGGAAAAAAAAATATCCTTTTGTTTCTATCTAGTTATTTTAATACTATTTCTGGAATAAGCCTATGAGAGCCAGATTAGGAGCATTGTGAAAATTCACAAATGCCTGTTGTACTTTCAGTCGTGGTTGGTTGTGCAAGAGCACGACGAGTGGGAAGAAGAGTGGGGTACTGCCTTTAACTGCCACAGACCTGCCAAAAACCCAGTGAAGATGTTTCTTTTATTGTATGATTCAATGAGACCAAATAATTTAGTTGTTGTATCTATGAGGCAAGTTGTATGCCTGAATGTAGGTGAAATGTTGTTTTTGTTATTACATATTTGGTTGACATATTTCCTCACATTCTACTTTCTCTTACCTTCCCCTCCCAAATAACAGGTTTGTCCTTTTTCTCTTTCCAAGTATGAATACATAATTATGCGCAAATGAAAGTCGGACCAAGAACACATTGAAAGAGGTGGTGTTTTAGTTTTTCAATACCAAAAGTGAGCACAGGCAGCTTTAGGAAAGCTCTTGTACCACCTGGATTTACATTTAGAAGATCTCCAGTGAACCTGAACCTGGTCCCCTGTATTGCTGGCATCTGGGACAAGGTTAAATGTAATTACATACACACAAATGAATCCATAATCAAGGACAGAAATGGCACACTCTCAGAATAAAAAATTAATTGGACTATTTCTCCAAAGTTTATCAAGCAAGGAGAAAAACAGGTGGAGAGTTATGGAAAACCCTTGCTTCCCTCCTATGTAGGCAAAAGTTAGATATGCAGTTACAGTCCCCAAGAAATAAAAAATGCATAATCAAATAAATTCATACAAGGAATTAATGTAGAATTTATACTACTGATAAAAACTGCCACCACACCAAAGACTTGCTCTTCTTCAGTAAAGGGACCAAAAAGTAAGAAGAAAGAGGCATCATAGGCTTCACTTTTGTAGACACTTATGAGGGGAAAGTCAGTATGGCACTATATGTGTATTTATCAGTTCGACCTTTTCAGGAAATGGATTACTA
Organism: Falco peregrinus; assembly: GCF_023634155.1. Classification (NCBI taxonomy): domain Eukaryota; kingdom Metazoa; phylum Chordata; class Aves; order Falconiformes; family Falconidae; genus Falco; species Falco peregrinus. The sequence goes on along the minus strand of NC_073724.1, from coordinate 63,297,086 downwards.
GGACCCTTCACTTTCTCCTTTTTTATTTCTCTGTCACCAAAACAGAGCAAGGAGTAACATGTATGTGTCAGAGAGGGCAGCCATCAGGAGCTTTGTACTATATGTATTACTACCTAGAGAAACTTCCTCCCCAACAGCCCTCACTGCTGGCAATCTGCTGAGGGAAAGAAAAGCAGAGTGTGTGAGCTGTTTGCTGTATCTGCCAACCTGTTCCTGACATTTTTACAGGGGCTGGGGAAAGACTTCATTTTCACATTGATCATGTAGCAAATCAGTAAAGACAAATTCCAGTCAGGATCTTTGTAAAAAGGCTACTACAAACCAGGACTTACTGTAGGACCTGTGTATCAAAAGCATTCTTGCATATTATTTTTTTAACTGTTTTAGCTCATATTAGTAGCTTAGTAAAGTAGTTGTAGAGAACACTTTACACCAGTTTAACCTGGACCTACCACTGACACAAACAGTCCTGACAGCTTGGTTTTAAACTAGAGAAACTCTCTAGCACTATTTACTGCCTAAAGGTTTGTGCCAATCCAAGGCTCTGGCTGGCACAGACATAGGAACGAGGGGCATGTGGTGGGCCCTGCACTGGAATTTTCTCTCAGGAGTGGAGGTGACATTAAACATTCAGGAAACTGACCAAAGATTTGGGGTATAGGAGACATTTATGTTTATTTTGCAATTATTTTCCACTATGTCCCCCAGATATCATATATATTTGCAATATCTCATGAGAATTCAAGTTAGAAAAACCTACAGGTTAGCAGGGGATGCTACTTGAAGTATTGACACGGAAAAGTTATTCTTCAAAGAACCATGCAGTACTAGAAACCGAGAGATAGATTACCTTTCAACTGCTCCCCGGTTTTCCTTTATTTTAGTACTTAGCCATTATCATGCCACTTCCCAACAGTCATGCAATCAAGGCATAATTTTTTCGGTCAGTAATGCAAGAAATCATTTAGAAAAACATTATTCACTGTCAGCTGAGTCTGACTCAGGGAAAATAATGTCCAGAGGCTGCAGAAGAGATTGAACTTTTAACCATATTATTATTTTCTCTGATTTCACAATGTGCTACTCTCTAGTCACCATCACTTGAAAATAAGGTTTTAGAAAAACAAGTTAAAAGCAAATCCATTGTAAAACCAGAGAGAATGATGATGGTAACCAATATTCTCTTCTCTGCAGCAAAGAAGGAAAAGTAATTGCAGTGACAAAACATTTTTAGTTTTTGTTCTCAGACTGGCAGTACATCTACCACATAAATAACTAGATCTTAACAATTGTGTTATAGATACAATAGGTATTTTACTACATACGTTCAATATCACATGCATATACATGCTAAGTATAAGAAGTATCTGCTTGCTCGTAAATAGGCGATGTCGCTTAAAATATTTGCATTAACACAATTGAAAGCAAAGTCAAGGCTGGTTCCTTTCTGGGACTGAAAAAAAGCGGAATAGAAATTTGACAGTGTTTTAAAAAGGAAACAGTTCCTGTTAGGGGATGTGTTTGTTTTACCTTTCCATGTCATTAGTAATGGAAAAAATTAAAGGTCATGGAACTAACTTGGTATATCCTGGAATAATGCAGAACCTTCATTGGATCATTTACCCCGATCCATTAAAGCAACTCCTCCATGTAACTCACAGGTCATTTTGACACGTCCTGTAGGAGTCAGAACAACCAGCCTTGGTCAGAATAATGTATCCCCAGGGAGATCTTATGGAAGGTCAAGAAACTTACAGAAAATATTTTGTTTTCTGCAACTATCAACCATAAAACCTAGGAGTAGAAGGGACAACAGTTACAAGCCATGGCTGTCTCTTACTGGTCTTCCTGCTGTACTGGTTTTGAAATTGATCTCAAATGGTGACTAGGACAAAGACCAGGACTGAAAACCATCAGCTTCAGTAAAGATTAAGGACATTAATAATGCATATTCCATAACTGGTTAAATACTGTCTTGCATAATCATATCTTGTCAATACTGAAAACATGTTTAAGATGGAAAAAGAATCAGGTTAAGGCCAACGAGAGTATTATTATGCCAACATACACAATTAATTCTGCTGAAGGTGAGAAAATAGCATTCTCATCAGAGGTTGTTCAGCTGGAGGCACTCTTCCCAGTGAGATTCACATGATTTTTCAAACAGGAAAAAGCTGTAGCATGGAAGCAGACTGCAGAGAACAGTCCTATCCTGAGGTCCTTCCCACCTCTCAGTGACTATTTCTTTCTTGAAAAGCAAGACCTCATGACTCCATAACTGATAGCCTCAAACACAAAAGTTGTTCTTCGTACTTCAGAACTCTCAGTGCTTCTAATACTAGATTTATTTATGCTGTAGACCTGTTCTGAACAAATAAGGACTTATTTTATGAAAGGTGTGAATAGGCATGTTTCTTTTTGACATTTTTAGAAAGAATGTATGCTAACAGAAGAGCATCCCATCTTCACACCTCAAAGAGAACAGTTTCAGTGAACACATGGTTGAGATGCCTGTCTTCCTGCATTTGTACAGCAAAACTTTTTGGTTTGCGTCCTGAATAAAGTTTATCTCTAATCCCTCTAACAAGAAGCAGCTTTCTTCACGCTGCAGTGAAGGAACTTAATTACTTTGTGATACAGTAAAATATGCCTAATTATTCATCGAGACCTTTTCCCTTGATCATTCAATTGGCTTTAGATCACCTTTATTGGATTCAATTACATTTTCTCAAGAGGAAACTGTAACCCATTTAATATACTTGCTTCCCAATATTTTAATGATACTGTCTGGGAGAGGGATGGTCTGAAGGAAAAAGCCTATTGATTAGAAAGTTCCACTAGATGCTACAAAAATATTTTTTTTTTACTAGCTTCAAGGTGTTAGCATCAAAGATGCATTTGTGATAGGACACTTGTTATTATTCACAGAAGCATCAGCTAACTCCTGGGTCAAACCATTACCATAAATTACACATTAAGTTGTGCTGCCTTACCAAACCTTCCTAGAAAGCTCAGGCATGACTATGCGTATGAATTAGATACACGCTTTAATTTTGGCTTATGGTCTCAACATTAACATTAAATATTATGCATTTTGCGAATGGCATAAGACATGGTTCTGAAATTAAAAAAAATAAACCCATGTTCATTCTGTAAGCTGTTCAGACCTGCAGTTGTTCAGCTAAGACACCCTGCCTGACAGATACCTGAACAGTCAGCCAATGAAGCATTTTTTTTTCTTTTCTGTTGCATAATGTTTCCACTGTACTATCCAGAAACATTGCACTCTGGTTAAACTGGTAAAGAGGAATGCACTTAAAATACTCAATATGGCTATATACTTCAGCAAATGGGCCACACAGATCATTTTCTTGCACAGAGCAGAAGCTGTCATACTGCAACTGAATCCTGTATGTCAATGTCTTTTACTTTTTATTGCATAATAATAATAAAATTAAGCAGACTACACATTTTCAAATTACTTAATTAGAAGCAAAAGGAGAGACAAAGTATCCAGTCGCAACCTCACAAAATACGGAAGGTAACATCTGCCATAAATTAGAAGAAGCTCAATTTTACATAACTAGCTCATTGTACGAATAAGAGCAAAGAAAAGCACATAAAAGAAGGAAGCCACACTTAAACACAAAGTGGGAAAGTTGCATGCTGTGTCTCTCAAAGAGCTCAAGGAAAAGTTTTGCTGATGCATAATAAAGGCATGAAGATGCTCAAACAAAAGCCACGTAAACTTCTAAAGCTCTGACAAGTTTTTAAAATCTCCACTGTTACCTATATTTATAAATAAAGATATTTACATTGTACCTGTTTGGAAAATAATGTCAGACATTTTAGGAAATAAGATCAAAGAAAAGATTAAGTAACTCCTAGCAGAAAAAAAAAGTTGTTTGAGGATGTGCTTATTTTTCTGAGAACAAAGTCCAGCAATGTGAATTCTGCAATATGATTCCTTTTGGATTTTCTTTCTTACTTTGTGCTCTGTACTATATCAGAAATGCTGCAGATGATTTTGTCCCTGAGACGTATCTCCAGCTTTGGCTGATACATACTTAAACATGTACAGCATGTATGCTGGATACTTGACCAAGTAACTGTTGTTTCTCAGTAGCTATGTATGGTTCATTAAGTACAGGCTTAGCTATGAATTTTTCAGGATTACAGTGTTTCTAAGCAGACTTTCTGCTAAAAGTGTCATGAAGGAGTACAAGAAAACTTCATTTTCTAGAACTAAACTGGTTAATTTTTAGAGTAGTAATGCATCCAAGAATTTGAAAGTAAATACTTTATTTCAAGAAGAAATTTTTAATTTTTTTTTGCCTCTCCAACGTAAGAATATAGGTAGAAAATATCAGCCTCTAACTTGAGATTAGAAATAATGTATTTTATAAACCCAGATCTGTTTTCAGGGTTATCGTCTTGACAGCAAGCACTAATTTCAACTATTACAAATCCAAATACAGGAGACAAAGCAGATAGCTCTTTCTCAGACCTCTGTTGATTGCGGTGGCAGTCAGCCCTCATTCCCACTCAGCTTTGTCCAGAATTCAGCAGACTTTTTAGCCTGAATTATTGAAACTTTTCAGTTCTATTTAATTTTTGGTATTTGTTCTGGACATTTTGGAAGCTCAGGGCTAGTACATACTCTGGTGAGCCATATTTCTGAGTTATTCCACATCAATTGCTGCTTGGTTTAGAACTTTGTCTTCCCGCTAAAATAAAGTGGCAGAAGAGGGGATAAAACCTTAGAAGCCTCACCCACACTAGCCTTCCACAATTTTTTGTATCAGTCAATATCCAGACAAAAGCTATTGCAAATCTTGAGATTTACTGGAATGGGGACCATCCATGGGGAACAAAACTGCTCCTGTTTCAGGAGAATGCCCACCACCATGTTTTACATATTCAGCGTGTTTTGCTTTCAGGCTTCCTCAGACACAGATTTCTTAATCATACTTACTTATTTCCTTAGTGCATAACTAAAAATCAGAGAACACAGTCTTATCTGGGTGGACTGTTCTTGAAAGCCCCAGGACATCACCTTGAATCATGTAAGAATATAAGGGATTTTCTAGTCCACTGCTGCCAGGTGATAGAAATGAATCTTTACTTCCATTAAAACATATATTCAAAGTGCATCTATTAACCTTCCAGAACACCACCAAAGTAAAAAATACTGATTTATTTAAACATCATCTAATCTGCTACCCAGGAAAATGAGTTAAACAGTGTATAGGCCCACATAATAGATGCCTTCAGAGGTTCTGTTACAGACTTTCACAGTATCTTAGGTTAATGCTTTTGCTGGCCTTTGCTTCAGCAGCAGTTCAAGCACTTTTGCACCAAACAGTTGCAAAAGTGTCCAGAACCTAGCTGTAAGAAATCCTGACCAGGAACCAAGTTAAAGATGTTTGTACTGTAAGCTCAAATAACTTCTCCATTACTGAAGATTTCCTAAAAAAATTACAATTTTTACATGAAATAATGTCATTTGGCTGTATACAAGGGAACTTGAAAAACACAATCAAATTTTACAACACAGAATAAAAAAAGAATCAGCAATGTAAGTTTAAATCTTTTGTTCCATTACTTCGAGACATAAATATACACGACAGACTTCTAGTCTTTCAAATCATTTTTTGGCCCAGAAACAAATCATAAGATCACAGAATCATAGAACAGCTCAGGTTGGAAGGGATCTCAATAGAACATCTGTTACCACCTTTCATGGAAAAGGGATCCTAGATAAGATTATGTAGCACCCTGTCTGTGTCTAGTTATGCTGAAAGTGTCAGTGAAGTAGATGGAAAGACAAGTTGTAGGTGAAAACTAGAATAACTACTCCTTCAGCCATCTCAACTGGTGGTCATGAAGACCAAGTACTTCTAGGACAGAGAACATAATACTGAGCTCTGCAACTCTGACTGCTACAGCTCTTCCATAACATTTGAGCAGGAGAGAGAGAACATTTGAGATGAGTGAGAGATGTCTAGTGAACAAGGTACCTAAAAATACCATAGACTCAGCTCTTCTTATATTTTAGTGTTTTATAGATAACAGGATACAAAATAAAGAAGCAAAGATGGACCTCTTCCCTAGTGGCTATTTTTTACAGAGGTATTTTAGTTTGTCTTATTTTGTAAAAGACTGAGCTTAAGCTCTGATCAAGAACCACAAACCTCTGTCCAACCTCACATCTTGTTGGGCAAGACAGGACCAACCTGTTTCTTCAACCTTCCTGGCCTTTCTTTCCAAGAAAAGGTGTAGAGGGATGAGGGAAAGGGACCAACACCCACACACTGTGAAAAATAAAAGGGTTAGAAAGAATCTTACTGCAGCTTCCATGACTTTATGAAATACGCATTTTGGCACAAATACTGAAATACAAACTTCCTTGAAATAAAACTGAAGATTAATCATGTGTATATATGCACTAAAATAATCATATTTTATGAGGGACAGAACTGAGAGGGGAAGATGAAGTTTTATTTTAATTTAAAGTCTTGCAGCTGGAATCTGTTTATGTGGAACTCTTGTCCTATTGACAGGAAAAAAAGCCAACACAGTACCTTTTACTGTTGTGGCACTATTGAATAAATTCACTAGGTTGTGAATATATTAAAAACCTGACTGGATACAGTCCTGGACATCCTGGCCCAGGTGACCCAGCTTTAGGAAGGAGCATTGGACTAGATGATCTCCTGAGGTCCCATCCAACCTCATCCATTCTGTGAGTCTGTGATCCTTTCAGCATAGATTCTTTGTCCTGACTCATATTCATAATTATACTTAAAAATATTTAAATTATTCTATTAGAAATTTTGGATCTGTAGAAAAGCGAGTGCTGAAAAATCCACTTTAATGCATTCTTCCAGTCACAACTGTTAAGGTTTCAGGAAGTTCAGAATATTATATGCCTCCCTATATTGATGTACTTGATGTACTGCAACAAGTTACAGATCAGTTTAGCAATAAGAGTCTTCCTAATATTTACTGTTCTTTGCATGTCTCAAAGCCAATTATTATCTAATAAAGATGCTACTAGTTCTGTAAAAGTTGCCTTAAGTTTACATGGCTAAACAATGCATTTTGTTTCCTTATTTAGTTAGAAACAAGTGGCCATTCTTCAATAGCCGCTGTAAAAAGAAATAATGTCTGTCAGTTGAAAATTTAGGCTCTTTATCTAATGAGTTAATATTTTCTCCTTCCAAACAAGGCAGTATATTACAACAGCCAAATCTGCGAGGAACTGGGTTAGTCAAGAGAGTCTACCAGACGCCATCAGTTACAAATAATACTCAAATGACAAAATGCCAAGAATATGTGGAAAAATAATGCCACAAAACCAAAGGCAGTCCAAAATAATTACATAAATCATCTACACTTTATAAAATCTCAGTTAAATCAGGCTAAAACTGATTTAACTACTTATTCAGGTGTTATTCTATTTTCTTTCAGTAGTCTAACCTTAAGAGGGGGGTCATGTAGTTATCGATAGTGAATGAAAGACATTTATATTCACTGATGGTGAATCTTCTTACTTGTTTCCTCCCAAACTTCTTTAGCACACATTATAACCTATACTTAGGACCATAACACTGCTCTGCTGCACAAGCCATCCTTTTCTTATATGTTTGTATCATGTTTAGCCTGGTGGGGCTGTAGTCTATGAGTGGGATCTCAAAATGCTACCCTAACAATGCTACCTAATTTTACTCAACATTACCCTAAAAATAGCAATATTACTCAATACTACCTAAACACAAACATTAAATCACTGCCTTCTCTAGCAGGAGGTGTAATATGTTACACTTACCCAAGTCTAATTGCATGCTACTGCCAAAAGCACATTTCCATCCTGCCTCCTGCCAGATCTCATGAGTATGTGGTTACAGGGAAGTGGGCTAAGTTTGATGATCCAGTGAAACTCTGGATCCCCTGCTTTCATTAGTTAATTCTCCACAAGAAAATTCAATGTGACTCATCTGCATGCTGCACAAGTGCAAAGGGAGCTTCAGAACCCTGGGAAGCTGGGTGGGGACTAGAACCTCAGTTAGCTTTGATAAGCTGTAAAAAGAAACTGCACCAACAGAAACGAAAACAACTTCAGCAGTGCAATGGTTGATCATTCAAAGCATGCAAATAAAGTGGATGATCTGGTACATAAATACTGTCACATAACTATATTAATTCTTAGTTTATCCTAATAGTCATACTACTGATGGAACCAACTTGGCTGTAAAGATATCCAGTCCTTTCAGAAACATGACATTAAGAACCATGCTTAATTGCAAAACAATGCACCAACACCCATCAGTCAAACAAGCAGAGCAACTTGGAAAAACATATGCCACAGGAAAGAGTCCTTGATTCAAGTCCTATCCTTGGATGCAGACGCAATTTCTTGGTCTCCTATAAACCTCTCAAGATAATTTACTGTTAGTAAACCTACGGAGTGACTGAGAGTATTCTAATGCCAAACATAAGTCCAAAACTTAAAAAGTCTGGGCCTGAATCCATAAAAGACTTTGAAAAATAATCCAGTGAGGGAATTAGCTGTCTTAAATTATGCATATCTAAACAGCAATGTCTAAATAATGTCTAATCTTTTAAATCTTGGTCAAAGAGAAAAATGGGAAATTCAGAGCTAGACAAAATGCAAGCTTACAATGCACAAGGAGATAAGGCAAGACACCTATGCTCCAAGTGGCAAGTCATCAAAAGCCAAGCAGTGGGATATATAATTAACAAGAGATGCGAGCTCACCTTCCTTGGAGCTGTGACTTCTGACCTGCTTGGAAGCTGCAGCCCTGATTTTGGTGAATCGAGCAGTGCCCACAACTCATCCCTCCAAGAAATGAGCTGGAGTCAGGGGAGGGCATGTTATTTCCCCTTCTATAAAAGGTGGCAGTAACTGATCTCTAGGTGAACTCCAGAATTCATATACTTTTCCTGGAGGGTTGGTGTTGGCCTCAGCATGCTCCACAGCTCAGGGACCAGAGTCACAGGCTGGGACTGGGCTGTGCTATGGCACCTGTCACCCCTGAAGGCCGGCTGCTGTGCAGGGAAAGCTGCCAGCGCACGACCCTGATGCAGCTGCCTAACAGCTGGCCATACTCCAGACGGACTTCTAGGTCCTGTTCCCTAGGACTGCCACTACAGTTTACAAGGAACAGTCATATAAAACGGGCAATGCTTGTCTTTCATTGGTACTGGTGATGGAGCTGCAGTACAAAAAGTACTGGTGTAATTGCAAGAAAAATATTTAGGAAAATGAAAAATCAGAACCCAAATAGTGGATTTTCTCATATCACCCAGTCCAACACATGCTGGCCGTGAAACAAGGGTGAAACTTTGTCACCGTTCCTAGGCCCCTTCCAAACTGCTTCTCAATCAGGGGCTAGGGGCTAAGATGTTCTAGCAGAAGCCTGTAGTCACAAACTCAGAGAAGTCTGTTCAAGAATAGTTTTAGCAGTTTCAACAGTTAAAAGAATTTCTTCTTTTGTCCCTATTCTCAGTCTTGACTATTTCATGCACCTGGGGAAGTTTTACAATATATGCTCAGCAGGTTGTTTCTTTCCCTCCTATTGTTAGGAAAAAACAACTTAACAGAAAAAATAAACATCTGACAGCAGAGGAGAAAAGCCCTTGTCGATTTTCAAAAACAACAACAAAAAATAAAGCTATGTTTTCATATGTGTTGTGTCTCACCAGAGAAACACTGGTTTACATTTAGATTGACTACATTAAAATAGCACCTTTGAAGGATTTCAGAAAGACTAAAAATCATAAACAATAAAAAAGAAATATTTATTAAAAAAACTACACCAAAACCCATACTTTAAGGAAGGGCATAATTTTGTTTTAGATACACACAGTTAACACTACAATAAAGGCTGATCTGGGAATTTGTGCCATAAGCCAAGGTCACACTGAAGATGCTCAACCTCCAAGGACAACAGCTGGGAAAACGGCTTGGTCCTGCCTGCCTCGCCTGTCACGTGCCGGAGCAAGTCCAGGGCAGCACAGGAGGAGCTGAAGATGACAGTGACCTGCCCAGTGCATCCCATACACCCCAGTCGCTGCCATCACACCTCTGCCCATTAGACAGATGCCTCAGCAGGGAATGCCATGAGCCTTTCCAGGATCTTACGTTGTTTATGCTAAGATTTGGATAGCACAGATTCAAAGTTGGCCACAGGATGAAGCAGTAAACAAATGTGTATTGTTTAGCAATTGACTCTCCTACTTCTGTTATGTTGGCTCTTTCAAGTTTGGCTTTATCTACCAAAAGCTGTGAAGTTGAGTTTGTTGGGTTTTTTAAAATTCTTACAGGTTATTTTGGTCAAAATGTATCTTAGCTTGGAAAAACAACCAGTTACCAGAAGAAGCTGTGTTTACTCATTAGCTTATTACTCAGTCACCATTATGAGATGTTTTTTCTCTAGGCACGTGGCTCACTCACAAAAAGTCTGGAAAATGCAACCTCACCCATTTTTTCTTTTTTTCTTGCTCATTTCTCTATTACAGAAGTGGTTGATAATAGTCTCTGTTCCTGAAGTTCTCAGATACATATTTTTACATGCACACAGAAATCATATACAAGGAAAACTTTCAAGCAGTTCAGTCTGGTTTTGAGTTTCAGTAGTATGACTGCAAAGGCCAATAAAGTAAGCAAAACCATTTCCAGCATTAGTCGCCTCTAACATCTTCTCAGTTCAGTTCTTGTTAGCGCTGATTTTTCCTGTAAAACTATGCAATGCTATTGCCTTCCTAAGTATACATTTAGAAAAAATGCATCATTGATTGCTAAACACAGGGTAGTTTGTGAAGGAGCTCGGTTAGAACACTGAGCTTAGTACAGTAAATAACTGAGGAGGAGTTTTGGCTATAAACACTATTAAAGATCAAATTCATATGACAAATATTCTGACATTGTCTGAAGATATGCTGCACAAATAGATAAAATCCAGTGTAATGTAAAGCTTTTCACAAATTTTTCACCAACCATCTGTGCTACAAGAATGATGCTAGAAACAAAAGTACTTTAATGTCCTCTGCCTCAATAATTAGTGCCAACATAAAAATTTCATACTACAATCATCACTTAATTATTGCCTCACAGATCTAATGATTCCAGAAACCTCAATTCAAAATAAAGCTAATTTGCACTTACGCTTTCCCAAACAGGAGAGCCTACATTTGTAGAGTGACTGGAACCTCAATTTAATGCAAGGTGACAGACTCTGAGAGACCTGGGTCACTGGGTCTCTCCCAGTGAGAAAGGCACCTTATGTCCCTGGGTCACTAACTGTCAATGTCAAGCAGTCACTTCCAGAACAAGGGTGACAAAGGGCACAAGCCATATGCTGTTTGTATTGCAACAGTCTTCTGAAAGAAACCTCAGCCTATAACTTACATGTGTGAAGTAGTTACTCAAATCCTGTTTTGCAGTGGAAAAAATATTTACTTTGGCATTCACTTGAGCATCTATTTAGAGTTTAAATAGGGGTCTTCACTAATTTTGTTGGAGGTCCTCCATGCTAATTGCAAATATGTGTCTATATTTGCAAGAACACTATGCTGTAGGATCCCAAGGCCCAGTTTCTTTCACATGAGACTCAGAAGAATTTCAGTTTTCTATCAGAACAATTAGAAAATGAGTCCACACCATGGTCTGGTTATTGCATCTTTCTGAGCACAAATGATGCAAATTGGATAGCTCTTCTCTCCTAGCTAAAAAAAAAAAAAAAAAAAAAAAAAAAAAAAAAAAAAAAAAAAAAAAAAAAAGCAGCAGATCTTCACTCTTAAGAGCAGATCTTAGGAACTTCTACCAAATCATTTTACCTTTCATTGCATTTTGTGATATTCTGATAGGAATTACTTTTTTAAATTCCTCACCGACCTCCTCACCTTTCCTTAGGAAAGCTAAGTTCTAACATATGAATTTGTTTCATGCAGTTTGCTCCTCTTGCTTTTTACTCTACTCAGGAGCTAACTAGTTTCTTTCACTTCTGGGTCCAGCCCAATGGCAGTATAAGAAAAAGGGAAATGCCTTCTCTAATCCTAGAGTAGGGTCTCATTGTCTTTTAAATCTGTTTGCACAGGAGGTGTAAAGTTAGGTGTTTAAAGCATTAACAACATCCCTTTCAAAAAGACTGCTCTGTTTTTTGGGAGAGATGCTATCCCCTGGCAGTGTGAAAGCTTTATGCCTACAACACACTCTCTAGAGAAAGGAACATTTCAGGCACAATGACAGTGAGATCTTACTAGGAAGAAGATTACACTTCCATTGGGTATTGTGAGTATTAAGCTTTTTTTCTGTGTCTGAAGATAACACAATTTTACCAGTTATTCTACGTTACCTTCAGACATGTTCATTATTTACTACCAGAATGGCAAATTCTGTCATATGAACAATGTTAATCCTCAGAGTTCAGTCTTTTTTGCGTATGCTCCTTTTAGGCGTGTTCATAGTAGGCACAGTTGTCACAGGTTGAAATACTTGTTCATTAAAAAGTTAAATTCAAGCGCTATTATACTTTGCAATAGTTAATTTTCCTAAAGTATTTTCACTAGCATTACAGAAGGCAGCAGACTAAGGAATTCATAGTAAATTGATGTGGAAAGCACTAACATCAATTTCACCTAGGTCTTCACCTAAAAGTTTGTTTCACTGTATATACAATCAATTTTTTCCCCAGTTAGAATTCTTGGCAACTTTATTAGTAGTATATACAGGACTATTAAACATAATTAATCCCCTTGCTTAAAGGATCTGTGGACTTTATACATACACAGGTGGATGACAGGAACCAAGGGGCTGTGGTGCAGAGACCAAAACCTACCCACTGAGAAGGACAGTAGGGAAGACCCAACTGACTCTGCATACACAGGCACCCAGCAAAGCCCAGTACTTCCTTTGCTTTAACTTAGCTGGTTACATGGATGGATTTACAGCACATATTTTACTCAATAAATATAGATTTATTGAGCTGTCACATATTACAAGAGTCCCTGTCAACAGGTTGCTGGTGTTAGTCCTGTGAGATTGCTGACCTCCACTGACAGTCTGGCTGAGACGAGGGCAGTGTCTCTGGTCTGAATTTTTACAGTAGCTGCCAGCCGGCACACACTACAGATTGAACATGTCATGTTACTTGAAACTACTTACATATGCACACACACACACACACAAAAAAAAAAGCAACACCCTGAAAACTGCAATTCTGATATGAAGCTGTACGTGTCAGCAAATAACAGTTTCAATCCCAAACTCTCACTCTTCCAAAACTCCCCATGCCAATTCTGCAAAAGTGCTAGGTTATTTTGATAGCAAGTTATCTGTGACAATAACACAAATATGTTGGTTTCTCACACACAAAAAAAGAAAATAATACATGGCTCAATAAAACTGTTTAAAAAAAATGAACGCAGACTAAAGTAGGCACATTAAAATACAAACAGAGATCTAAACCAGTTCTACATCAGCTGTTTTACGACTTCATGAGGGAGTTATGACCATCCAACAAACTTACTGGTGCAACACTGTGGGAGGCTGAAAACCTCACAACCCTCCGTTTCCAGAACCAGTTAGCTTTCATTCCAAATCAAAACATCATTCTTTTAATGAATTTCTTCAGAGACTGAATTTCAGCCTATGCCAAGTTAATAAAAGCTGTCTAAAATTATGACACTCCGCCTAAGGACACAATTAGCAGCAGCTAGCCCTCTCAGAAGACCCGTTCAAAACAGACCCTGATTTTCCTCTCTAACCCAGCAATTTCAAACACAAAGTCCACACAATAGCAGCAGGGAAAAAAGTTAAAGTACCAAGCCTAGTGAAACTTCTGAAGAAAAAGAATGGTGTTTTTCAGATTCTGCAGATTCATTAACATTATTTCATATTAACATCATTTTGTTTCCTGCTTATATTGTCTCATTAGTGCAATGCTCAAACAATACTCAAAGTTAACCTTTGAAGATATGCTGTTGAGTATTTTTTTTCTTCTAGAATTACTTACCAAGCATTTGTCAAAACTGAAAGAAGAATCTTAAAAAGCCCATAGTTTGCTGCAGACATTTTGTGTGATGACAGTTATTAGGTTCAATGTGAGTAAAGTGGTGCTCCCACATGCCTTATATTTCCACTAACAAGTCATTAAGGGAGCGTATTCCTGTAGCCAAACACTACTTCAACAGCAGCAGTTGTCCGACATCTGACCAATTACGTTGTGCTAGGACAGACTGTTAAAGGACCTGAAGCTGCAATCCTGGGATACCAGACCATAACTCAGCCAACAGGATCTGGGAACAGGTGATATAATTTGCCCTACTGCAAGTGAGACCTCTTCAATTCTTTCATAAATGGTGTTGGGTTTAGAAAGGTGGTTGAATAGAGGGAGTTTTGATGAGCACTGTGTTGAGAAAGAATCAGTATGCAGAGGAAAAAGGAATAAACCTTTTTCTCTTAGATTTGGCTGAACAAGGGAATGAACTATTCTGCAGGACACAAGAGAAGGGAGAATCATCTGTGCTTAATGCTGCAGCATCCCCTCTTCATAAAGAAGCTTAATACAACCCATTATAGCTGGGGGGGGAAAGGCCGTTGTCTCAGAATCCATGCAATAGAGTATCAAAGAAGCTACCATGTCTTTCTGGAAGTTGTTAGTGTGTTCAGTGGGACTGAAATGGCTGAAAACATTAAACACAGGAAAAAAACAGGGATAGGAGGAAAGTACCCTTTGAATTATAGGTACTGGTAAACCAAATGGCTTGTGGAACCAATATTTCACCAGCACAGCTAACATACTTGCTACATCAAGATCAGTTTTTCTTGATTTAATATGTATCTAATAATACAGGAGGCAGGGGGACTCGATTCTGTCTAAAGCCACACAGCTTCATTCCCAGAGCAAATAAGTCACTGTTATGGCAAAAAAGTATGATCTCACCACTCGCTTCATCCGGTGTGTTTTGACAAATGTACTGAAGAACCAGAGTTCTTCAGTACCGCATCTATTCAAGAATATTTATAGGCTCCCTCTACCTGCTCATCCCCTCCCTTTCACTAAAAAAGACATGTCTCCAAGGATGACTAACTGGAAGGGGGATCACAGGCACCCTTATTGATAATTACAGCTGCAGTAGACTGCCAGCCTCATGGGCTTGCATCTTCCTCCAGGGATCCAGGCATCACAAAAGACATGTTGAAATTTAAGAAAACTACTGAGGGACAATTACCATTTTACCTCAATTTCCAATGTACTATCCAAGGGATTGATGACTAACTTTATTGTGAAGACAAAAGCTGAAATGAGATGCTGGAAGGCTGGATGGGAGGTAGTTAGACTTGGGTATGGGATCTCATTAAAACCTGAGGGAAGTCCTTGTACTGAGTAAAAGGCCATCTCATGATTTTTAGAATGCTCAGGAGGAAACCTCGATTACAACTTCTTAGCACATGCTGCTTCCACAGGGAAAAGAGTTTGTTCTCTTGCTTATCTGAGGCAACAACTTGATGACCAATGACAGACTTTCTAAATTAAAAATAAAGCTAAAACATGTCTCTAAGTATGCTACCATAAATGCAGTCTTCAGTGTATACTTAACTTTTCTTTGTGTGTTAGGACCATGTAAAAACAGACAGGTGAACCTTCAGTGATACGAGACACTTGAGTATGCTTCTCCACACCATAAAGTATGCACCTCCTATTAAGCATTATGTTATACCAAAGCACTGAACCAGGGATACAGGTAAAAAATGAACATTTTACTGATTGTGTGGCTTCATATTTCTCAGCCGATTTCTGTTGACAAGTTACCAAGTGAAAAAAACTTCCATGGCAAAGGTTTGTGGTTTGGCTTTTTTTGTTAGTGATAAAAATTCAAAGGAAAACTCAGGTCTCTGTGAGCATCCCGCCTCTGAAGAGCTTGAAATTTGATTTTTCTCTATACCAGATCAAGAAATTAAAAGCTTATTGTAAGCCAAGTGGAAGAAAATAAAAGAACTGAAGGCCAACAATTTCTTTAGCAAACTGATGTTATAAACATTGTATATTTAAACATACAATGAAACCAAAAGGCATGCTGCTTGCTTAGAGGCAATGTAGAGGTATGATAGATGTCTATACCAGCAGCTGTATGGGAGCAGCAGTGCCTGCAAAAGCAGCCAGTGTTTATCCCAGAGGTAACATCCCTGGACAGGAATGCACAGGTACTAAAGCTCTTCCAGAGTTTTCTTTCCTCTGTTCTGTTACCTGCATCTACCAGCTCTCTGCCTGGCATGAGATGTTGACAGATAACTGTAGACAAAGCATTTCAAAATTACAGAGGATCTCTTTCTTCATTGTTACCTGTCCACGAACGTTTCCAGAGGGAAAAAAAATATCCTTAAAACCCCCAAAGTGTTAAGCTAGAAAAAGATGAACTAAAATACTTGTAATTAATTGCATACAGACTGCAGAAAAGCTCTAAAGGTAGTAATACCACCATGAAAAAGTAAGTCTTTCAGTTTGTGTTACAGTATATTTTCAGAAGTGAACTGTGGGACACACCAAGCACTTCAAATATCACACATGGATGGGCGTTTCAACAGCTTTTACAAGTAATGCTTTTGACATCCAGTAGAGCTAATACTCCTAATAAGCATAAAACTGATGACAACAACAAAAAGAGATCCAACAAAGTTCCAGCAAACTTTTCAAATGTAAATTTAACCTGACAGCAATCTTGAACAAAGGTTGGTAATTTCAGAGTTTCCTACCAAGAGCCAAACAGAAAAAAAACTCAAATTGGGAACAGAAGCACTGATGCATGGGTAAGCAGGCAGATTTCTCAAGCTTTTTAAAAAACAATTTTGTACACACACAAATGCATTTCATCTGTGTGAGAACTTGAGCAAAGTAACTGAACACATAATAAATTATAACTTTTTTAAAAGCAGCACTGTTCATTCACCTTCATTTCTTAAAGGTTGAATTACTGTTAATGGATTTCTTAAAAGAAAGGAGGATAAAATTCCAAATTATTTATATTAGTCAAATGATAGAATATGATGGTTCATTAATTCAAACAAATTAAATTCCTTAATGTGAGAGCATCAATATATCAGCCAGATCTTACAAATTTAGCATGTTAACTTCTGTCTACTCTTGATCGACTATAAGCATTTAGTTATATTTTTTTTTCAACAGCCTCATCTTCCCAAGATTTATAGCTCTTTAATTTTTTTGCTGTAATACACTCCCAGATCTCAGTGGAACTATTCATGTCATTAAATGTAGTGAACACACATACATCTTTTGCAGGAGCGTAGGGCCCAATTCTCGGACCAAGCTCCAAATTCAAATAATAAGTCAATATTTAAACAGGGGTGAAAAGGCTGCCAATTGCCTATATCATTCATTCAGTTTTTCAGTATGCACACTCAGGAGGAAAGAGGGAAAAACCCCTCCCCGTCAGCAGAGTAGCTAGGCAAACCATTCAAAGGAAGATGTATTCTGTGTAAAGATTGACAAGTTGCAAGTCTGTGGAAAAATTAAAAATGAATATGTAAAAGTGTGTCTGACTATTTAAAGGTAATTCGTGTTTTCACCTCAACATCTGAAAATACAGACCTTGTTCTGTTACTACTTTTTTCTTTTCGTAGTTATAGGCACATTTTTAATTGAATGGAAGTGCAGGGAAACACTGAAGGCAGATAGTATAGTAAAAGCAGAGAAATGAGGGCACTTACATCTTTGAGGCACAAAATCCTGAGCCAGGATTAAAGGAAAAGACAGGCTTTTGTTGTTCTTCCAGGCCTAAACTCCCTTCACTTGTTCTCAGTAATTTAGAAGTTAGGCATCTATGCTGGGTTGTAGCTCTTGATTCAGACACCTAACTTTGGGTACCTGTAGTCCCTTTGTAATTGCTTGAGATCTAGTCAAGCATCTTCCAGGGGCACAGAAGGAGTCATCTCACCATAAGCAGCCACCAGTGCTGATCACCTGAACAGCACTCTCTGCTCCACCGGGCATATCTGACTGCATCTCCATTGATTCTAAGAGGTGCCCAGGCATCTGCTCCAAACACATTGGCATCTTCTTGGATGTCTCAGTTTGGACCTGAATCATATCCCTCCAATGTCAGAATTTCAGACTTCTAAAGCCAGGGAGAAAAATAAACACCTCTCAAGGAAGTTCCTCCCTTCCAAAGTATGTACAGAATAAATAGGATTAACAGTCTTCCAGGGCTGCCTGCCCTGCTCCCAGCACGACGGGGCAAGGTTTGCTGGCTGACTTTGGAACAGAGGTACTGAAGGAGACTCATCACACTTTAGAAATCTACGGTGCTATCGTTTAAACTTCAGACCGGTGAAATAAATCCCACTACTGGGACTGTCTGGACAGACGGTCCTCAGTAGAGTTTGCTCTTTTGAGATGCTATTTCACTTAAACTGGAATTCCGTCAGGCCCACTGGAGCCTGACTGAATAGCAAGATGAGCAGTGGACATGCAAGCCTGGCTCACGTGGGTGCCCATCTGGAGCCCATTTGTTCTCATGGAAACCCAGCGGTCTTGCCCATGCCTCATCTCTGAACATTAAGGTTTAGTAATTTTACTGTAAAAGAGATGAGCTTCCTTTCCATTTTCTGGAACTTTTGTTTTGCCCCCATTACTATTAACCTCTGCTACTACTTCACCTCTGCAAAACAAAGCTCATTACTGTTTACTGCAATTCAATTTTACACATGCTTTGTCCCCTCAGTTTCACTGTACCCCTGGGTTCCCCGTCCTACTCTGGGTCGATGACTAACCTCTGATTCAACAAATCTGGTTGCCCACCATTCCTCCCTCTTTTATGGGTTTTGATTATAGCAGGTAAGCTATTTTTCCTCCCACTGATTACAGTTACCCTATTTTCCCTACTTCCCTAGATGTACTGTCCATATAATTGCAGCCCCTGAATGGCTATTTTTCCACCTTCTGTAAAATCTTCTTCCCCTCGCCCTACTCTTTCATCGGTTTCCAGTTTCACGGGTATGGGTATTTTTTCATGTCTCAAATCCCACAGCAGTTCTTCACATTACATACTTAGAAACTAGGACTGAATAGTGGCTGCAACCTCCAAACCACAAAACAAATACACTCTGGGGATCAAATGTCTCAAGAGTAGAAATAAAAAAATGATGGCAGCCAACAGCCCGAACTGGTTTAGACATGGAGGCATGCTGAAGATACAGGCTTTCTGTTTTCTCAGTCTATGAGTAACTTTGTCATCAAATACATTTACTCTGAAGGGCAGAATAAGGCACATTACATATACAGCCCTTCGATAATTGTACAACATAAACACTCACTTGGAGGTGCTAAGGCAGTACCCATTGCATATTCAAAGAACCAGGAAATCTAGGTCTCACCCAACATGACCCATCAGGCTAAGCATGCTGCTTTTCAAATGTCGTGTCACTCTCTCAGCACGTGTGTGTTACATTTTTAGTCCCTGGCCTTCTTCCTGGAGCTGCTGTTTCTCTCCCAATGGCGCGGCTGCGGTCAGCCTCCAAGGGGCACTCGGGCAGCCGGCTGGCGACCCTGCAAAAGTCCTTTTGCAAACGTACGCTCTCAGGTATGGATCTACTGTGGAAATGCTGCCACCTCTGAAAAAGAGCAGTGCAAGTGCAACGGCTCAGAGCCAAATTCATTGCAAATGGTGCAAAACTGACACTCTCACAAGTATTTTGGTAGCGGGCCAAAGCCGGTATGCAGTATGCTGTTACTCAAGCTAAAGAACTTGACCAAAACCCCAAAATTCAAGCTCTTATTCTTATGAGGGGTCCTATCGGACTGTTATGGCATTACTGGGGGAGAGACTGATGGCCCCGGGCTGGGCCATGGACAGGGTAGGGGAAAGCCCCAGGGGAGGGTGGGCAAGGCCAAGAAGACCCTTTCATGCCCTGACAGTGGATTTTCATGGAGGAGGTTTGTCGCATTTGGGAATGACAAAGTCCTGTTTCTGATTGTTGAAATCTGAGCAGATTGCAGTTTGAGGTGACACTGATGCACTATGAATCAAGCTGTTCTGAACATCACGTCTCATCATATATTCTCATCTCCACATCTGTGCTTGAAAAGAGAATTTGTAATGAACTACATACAAAAAAAGGGCACACATCATCTGCAGCTAAGCTAACTTAGACTTTTATGGCATGCCACTTAAACAATAGCAAGCCCCCCTCAAAAAGAAAAATAGTTCAAAGCAAGCAGCAGCATCCGTGCCAAAGGTGTATTCCAATAGCCTGAAACCCTGTACTGCTGGCAAACCTATAAATTTGTGGTGTGATACTGTAAAGGGAGAGCTGAAATAAAGGAAATGTTTTTGATGTTCCAAAGTTAAAAAGAAGTTTTCAAGTCTTACAAAGTCTTTGCAGTCTATTATCACTCACTGATTAATAAACTAATGGTTCTATAAATGATCAGCCAGTGAAGCAGATAACTTGGAATATATTTAATAGAACTGAAGTTGTATCTATCCTCTGTATATAATTTCTGAACTTTGACATAAAGTCCTGGCTCCACTGAACTCATAGGAGCTTTATAATTGATCCCTGTAGTGCATGATTTCACCAGCTATTCTGTTTGTTCATACAAATATTGAATTCTTGACTTTGAACTTCTCTTTCTCTACACTGACTCCAGTGTGTTTCAAATGTACAATAAAAAATTGATGAGCAACAATATACACTGTATACATTGTGCCTGCCACTGCAGGCATCCACAACAATGTGAATTACAGCACTACAAATCTATAATTTCTAGCAATATTGGCAGTTATATCCCATTTCAAACTTGAGCAAAGGAATAATGACATGCATATGTCTGGTATAGTTAGAACATATCCCTGTGTCCTTAAATCTGCTTCCACACAGAAACAATGTGCTCTTTTTTGTTCTTACCATTCTTATGATACCTGACAAATTCAACATCCGTACAACTGCCACAGTCAAAAGGTAAAAAAACTCATATTGCAGTAATATAAACAGCAGACTCTGCCAGTCTGAAATCTCATACACAACAAGGATTTATTTAAAGAAAAAGGACAAACTGTATTGTCGATCTATGCCTAGGCAATTTGTGGTGGGTAAATAGTTTAAATATATATAACATCAAGAAAAGTTGCATATAAATGTAACTATTTGATTGAATGTCCCAAGAATAATTTTAGTAAAACTTACACTAACTGTAATAAAAATAATCTTTGTAACTTTTACCTGGTAAGTTAGTGCTGCTAAACTGGAAAGCAGTAACTTGTTCATCCAAAGTGGTCAAACTTGTGATTTATGTGACTGTACTCTTCACATAACTATTGCTGAATACCAATTACTTCATACGTGATACTTAAGACTTGGGAGAATCCACCTGTTGCACATGGAACAACTGTGGCTCAAAATGCCAGAATCACTTCATTATTTTTCTGATCCCTCATCTCTTAATTGGGAACAATCACCATTTCATACAATTTTTATTAAGCAGTGTTTGCAAATGTAAGGTGCTTTGAACCTGACAGTGCTAAGTGCTACTAGCACACTAAAATTACAGGTAAGACAAAGATCTTCCATAAAACTTCATAAATGCACTCCTCCTTATCTCAGTTTAGATAAAAGTGGCAACTACTTGGATGCATACTAGGTTCCATCTATAACTGCTAAATAAAAAAAGAAACACATAGATGTCTATGTTGTTGGATGCTTTTTATCACATTCTTGAGAAACCAGTCAATGCAATAGGTTTGCCTGCTCTGTGTGGGTGAAGACCACTAGTTGTAACAAATTCTAAGAATTTGGAATAGTAAAGGCAGAGCTGGATTCAGGACTCCAAGCTTTACATACCTTAGTGAGACTTTCAACATATTGAGGGGGACTAATTATATCAGTATCCAAAAGATCTGATTTGTACTACAGATAGTCATATTTAATAACAGTATTTCATCTTGATACATTTGCAGCAAAGGAGCAGAACTGCAGTGCCAGCTCAGGGAGTGCCTAGTGCTCCCCACGCTCCCACCTCACCTTTTCTAAACACCCAGCCTGCTTCCCAGAGGAAGAAGGAAAGGGTCAGCAGGAGGAGAGGAAAGAGGAAGACAGGCATCATCCATGCACCCCAGGGTGCCGGGGTGCAGCTAGGAGGTACCCCTGGGAGCTTGGAGCTCCCACAGCTCTGATGCATGCTACACTCCAAATGTCAGATGCCACACGATTCCTGATAAATGCATCCGTTTAAACATGTAGTCTCTTCACTGAGAGGGCATAGGTTCAGATGCGACAAGGTTACAGAATTGAGCCCTACGGGCAACTCCGTGCTATTCTCATTACTGCTATCTGTATTGAAGCAGTGATATTGACAGTGATCAGATTGGATCCCTCGCACTGCATTGCATGCGGATACACGAGATGGCAGTTTTCCACCCAGGAAGATTTTGTGTTCTAAATTTAAATGAGATCCCATTTATAAATAGCAACAGAACAATGTGGTTAAATAGTTGTCTTTGCCAGCATCATAATGATTCCAAATTGCATCAATGGAAGCAGAGAAAATTAACAGCTTTTCCTTAATCCTTTGTATGTTATGTTGGGGAACTTGTCAATATGACTCCATTCCCAGCACTTCTATTCCTGTAACTTGCTGTAAAGAAAACAAAATAGCATGGCCCTTATAAAGACAAGTTATCTAAACCAGAAAGGGAGTGAGGATAAGGCAAAAAGTCCAAAGTTGAAGATACCACCCATGGCAACTGCTGAGATTGACTGTGCTTCTTAAAAGAGAGAAAGAAAAAAAAAAAATAAAAAAAAAGGCAAGTATCACACAAAGCAAAAGTAAAAATTAACTTTCCCACTTTCTAGTAGAATTTCCCTATAGTTTAATATAGATTCCGTTTCTTTAACAGTTTGATACAGCATGCTACACAGCTTGGCTTCAGTGTGTTGCTCAGTAGAAAGTGTTGGACTCTATTATATTACTGAAGCTTATGGAGGCATAGCTAAATGCCACGTAAATAACAAGCCACAGCACATTTTACCAGATGGCTGTTCAAAGGCTCGTGTAGGCATCCAGAAAACCTACAAAGATAGCATTCATAATGGGAGTAGTTACTAAGCGCACCTCTAGAAGCAATACAAATATGAACAGCGATGCAGGAAAACAGCTAAAAAGGGAATAAGTCTGATGTATCACTGCAATACCCTAGTTTCACATGACTCTAATTCTAGCAATTTTCCCAGGAATCGGTCCAATCCAGTTTTGGTGGACAGAGTTAAAGCGGCTTTAGGCACAGTAACACAGCAATGAATCAGATTTTCTACCAACTCTTATTATAGATTTCTCTCTGTCTAAAACCAGGAGGAAATATATCTTCAACAAAACTGCAAAATGGTATCTTCATAATGATCACCACACATTAAGACAGACAAGTAAAATTTTTCCCAGAGCCAAAAGAAAGGAGAAGAGGTTACTTTCATTACCAAAGTTGTGACACAGTAGAAATTTGGGGAGATAAAGCATTGCCTTACAAAGCGACTACATGCATATACTCCGAGAGCCTGATTGTTCAGATGCAGAGGAGGACACTGCTGCAGCCCCCCTGGTGGAGAGCTGCATTATATTAAAAAAAAACCAAACAAACCAAAAACAAAGAAACCAGCCTAATCCAATATGCCATGCAGGTTTGCTGTAAGCTGCTACAGGCTCAGGCTTGCAGGGAAGGCTAAAGTGCAGGGACAGGCTCAGACTGTTCAGCCAGGGGGCTGTTGGCCTCATTGCCAACAGCAACTCCTAAGGCACCTTGCAAAGACTAAGATTTTATCTTGTTCCCATTTGCTTTTTCTTTTATCTTTTTTTTTTCCTCATTTTCCCTTTTATTTTTTTAATTTACAAGAATAAGTATATGTCTAGATATGAGTCAAGAATATATAATAGTTTATTTCAACTTCACTGCAAGTAAAAAATTGTCATTTCTAAAGCATGCTAATGAAAACATGTTTTAACTGGAATGTAGAAAAAGTAAATCTCAGAGTTTAAACAGAGAAAATATCATACATGAATCTTTGTAGGAGAATTGCTTGACTAGAAATCAAAGTCAAAAGAAAAATTATGTTGAAAGATGCAGAGCTGTGATGACCTCACCTTCAAGGGGAGCAGGCTTCTGACTATGGAGAGCAGGAATGAAACTCAAAAAAAGAGGACTTTAATAGAACCACCCATACAGCTAGGTTTATTAGGGTTAACAAAATGGTACAAGTGCGAGTTTGAAATAGCAGACCTTAGAGTGTAGAAGGAAGATGGGAGGAGAGAGTCAGGTAAATTAAATAAGGTAAACCTTAAGAAGAGGGGAATACTGTGGATCGTAGTTCAGAGTAATTAGTCCTGGAAACTGGGTGAATAAGGCAGGCTATCTTAAGAGGCTGCTCTTTAGGGGGCTGGTGGGGGTGCTATCCACCTACCCAACTTAAAAAAAAAAAAAAAAAATCACATCTAAAGGCTCAGAAATAGCCATACACATTCTGAGCATTGCTTTTGGTGTTTTGGAATGGAGTTTTTTATGTTAAATCTTAACCAGTGGGAAGTCAAACATTCCTTCTCCAAAATCATAAGCTGCCCCTTCTTTTCTTCACTTTCTTGTTTTGGGCTTCCATTTGTTCAGAGACATGTTACATATCATTATCTAGAGAACACGGAGATGAGATGTGTGGAATGTAGGTAATAGCTAGATACCTTGAAATAAAATGAAATAGTTATTGCACCTGGAAGGAGTGTAGATGAGATAACATCAGGGGCTTGGATGGAACACCAACACCCTAGCAGAGCTTCCATCTGTAACCAGGACTTATTTTTACATCTCCAAGAAAAAAAGTAGAGCTACTACACTTTATTTATAGAAGTAAGAATACTTTTTGGCAAATTTTAGTTTAAGTTTTCCTTATTTCTTAAAAGTTTTCCTTCCCTACTATACACACTCTTCTCCTACAGTTAGAGATGTCTCATCATTTTAAGATTAGCCACTGGGAGGTTGGGGGTGCCATGTAAAACCCTGACTCACCAATAACAAAACTTTGCAGTAATGTAAGGAAACATTCAGGCTCTTTGCCAATGCAAAAGAAGAAACTAACTAACTAAAAAAACCAAATCAAACCAAACCAACATAAAAGTAAGGAAGTGCGTGATTTAAGGTTATTAAAAAGAAATAAACTATTAGAGGAATTCAAATTATAGTGCTCCTATTAACCTAAGCCAATGATGGCAGCATATTCAATGACTAGAGGCTCACAGTGCATTTTTTTAGATATACAGCTGCATAATTTATAAAGTGATAGCGTATATTCTTGGTACAAGAGCATATTCTTATTGAAAAACTAAGAAAAACCCACTAATTATTTGGGTCAGAATCAAGTTGTAATCTGTTTGCAAGGAAAGCACTCTCTACATGTGTTGTGGTTTAAATTTAATTGTTTAATTTGAATGTCATTAAGATACAAGAACAAAATTTAGACTGCAAAGAACTTTTTTTTTATTGTTCTATTTCAGATATCAGCAGTTGTTAAACAGCCTCCAAACCAGAAATGTGTTAAATCACAAGTTTCTAAGATACATACTTCTGCCTATTCCTATCTAGCAGCAGCTCTGAAGAAAAAAGTCCTTACTAATATTTCATCCTTTTCAATGAAGCACTGAATTTGCTTTTGTGCAGAGAGAAAGGATGTTTGAAGACAACTACTCCTAAATACAAACCTATAAACATCCCATTTGATATCATTCTAATATATGCAAAATTAATCAAGTACAGTGATATTTGTTTTCAACAAGGATTAATAATAATATTTGCAAACCTAAATTTGTCTTGGCATACATGTATTTTCAAACATACATCCATAACAATGCATATGAGTATTGTCATACTCATACACGTTTAGAGGGACACAAACATTTCCAAATAAAAGCACAAACTATGAAGAATGAACATTTTCTATCTTCCCACATCTCAGATAATTGGAGCCTTTTATTTAGTCTTTTTAATGTACATGTTATTGTCTTCCAACTCAGTTCAAGATATGTTACAAGCTATTCAATAGCTAGGTCAAAGAAGAGGAAAAACAGAGAGCTCAGCTCATTTTTCTCATCTGTTGTAAATGCAGCCTATGCCCTTAAAGTAAAGCACTTCATTTTCTTGCAAGTCTACCTCAAAATGTGAGCAGTCAGGGTTAGGGGTTTTTATATCATTCTTTGGTAGAGTACTGCTTCTCTACAAACCTGAGTGAAAGGATGTTTTTTGTTATACAAATTTAGTACAAGAATAAACAGGTTACATCATAATTGAATATGCATTTCTTTCAAAATGGCACTTTCCAATAAAGAAAATTAAAAGGTATTAAAAATGTTCTGTACTTGAAATAAGAAAATTGACAGGTCACTGGCTACCAAGTTTCCTGGTTTTATTGTTGTTTTTTTATGGTTCCATGATCTAAATTTTATCTGAAATTCATGTATTTCAGGTAAGGACTGTTTATATGCTGGTTTTTTGTATGTGGGAGAAGGTTTTCTACATGTTTGAAAGGAAGGAATAATCTGGCCAATTTTAATAGCAAGTTTCAGTCTTGAGGACAAAGTCCCTGCTAAAACCCTTTTGAGTTATTTTGGGTTTAGGTAGACGCATAATGAAAGGACACCTTTTGTTCTCAGAATGTTACCCCAAATCAAACAGGAGTACAAGGTGCAAACTACTGCAAGCTTGCCTTCTCAGTGTCAACATGCATTTGTGTATCATGTTTAAAATATATAGGTTTGGGAGAATATATAGGTTTTGGTGAAGCAAATTTCAGTCATGTTGCTAAATATATGTGTGATTATGCATATGCTAAATCCTTAAAACTTTCAAAGCCATCTTCAAAAAGAATCCATTAATGTAAACCATGCAACCTATATGTGGATCCCTTCAAAAAAACATCTTGGAGGAAGAATGAAGATAACAATGTAATCTTTCATCTTTCTTGTGATATCTCTGCCCAGTCACAAGGCTCCTTATAACCTTATAACTTTAGCCTTTATAAAGGAGGCTCAGTTGAAAGAGGCATTCTGTCTTGAGCAGGGATAGAAAGAAGCGCAGGAAATTCACAAGCAATAAGCTATGTTAGTCTTTTCTACCTCTAGCATTCTCTTTTTCTCAAAAGAAAGAAGGAGATTCCAGGTGAACATGCCACAAATGCAAAGGAGAGGCTGTCTGCTGACCATTCCAGTAACAGCCATCTCCAACAGCAGCGCTACATCATTCTTGATCCTTGGAATTTTAAATGGCCAAGCCTCACAGAGTAGCTAGTACTAAACAGTTAAGGAGTAAACCATATTAATTTCAATATGTGCTATTGTTTCATACTCATTTTCATGAACAATTTTTATTTTATCTTAACAATTTTTTAAAACTATAGCTGCTGAAGATGATTAAGTCATATGACTTGTACCAACTTCCCTATACCTTTTGAAATCCTAAATCAAATGGGGTCAGCTGGTGGACTTTGGCCACCATAAATCAGAAAGCTCTGGTAAACTGGGGTATGTAGTGCAGTTTCTTCCCCCTCCAAATGCCAGCAAGACTCCTGGGGTTCCTACAAACGAAACCTGCAAGGAATAATCTCTGGTGAGTTCATAACTCAGCTGCAAGTGGTAAGAAGGTGTGGAATAGCCTAAGACCTTCAGGATTGCACATTTGTCATCAATAGGAAAAAAGGAAAGAGATGAAAGCAGTTTAGCTGACTCAAGCATGTGTAAAACAAAACAAATGCAGCAGACCCAGCATATATCCCCTGTCAAAACTGGCAGTTCTGACAAGAGAACAGAAAATGCTGCCTTAACAATTTTAGGTCTATTAGGAACCTCTGAAAACCAGCACATTGCAGAGGATATTTGCTAAGAGTAAGCCAAAGACACTTGTGATGGCAATAACAAAACTGACACTGCTTCCATACATGGGAGAT
Source organism: Falco peregrinus (assembly GCF_023634155.1). Taxonomy (NCBI): domain Eukaryota; kingdom Metazoa; phylum Chordata; class Aves; order Falconiformes; family Falconidae; genus Falco; species Falco peregrinus. The sequence continues at coordinate 63,269,074 of NC_073724.1, read as the reverse complement.
GATGTACAATTCACTAATTCCATAGGTTTCCTCAATCTTAACGAAACTGAATGGGAAACACCACAGACAAAAAAACCACAAAAAACCAAACATGATTAAATTTAATTTCATGTGGCCAACAGTGACAACCAGGCCCCCGCAGGGCTGGTTATAGGACTAATAATCAATAGACAACCCCCCCTCCAGAGTCACTAAATAAAACCTTGCTGCAAAACTTAAAGAAAACCTAGTTTTTCCCTTCTTACTTTGGAGCCTTTTTACTTGTTATAGATTCCATCTCAAGCTTTTCCTTGCAAAATAAGAATCAGTGTAACTCCCTAATAATTTTAGTGACTTTACAGACTTGTTCAGTTTTAAATGAGGAATGCAATTGTAATTCTCATGGTACAACTGAAAAAGCCCATAAACCACTTCAGTTCCACATCATTTTTGCTACAAGTGGACAATATCCAGGACAGAAAATCCCAAGCACTGCTGCTGACCATGACCATTTCCACTGCAGAATGCAGTAGCCATGGACTTCCAGGATCTCAGCTGGTTAGTGAAACTAAATGTTTAGCACTTACAAGTAGGTTGCAAAACTGCTGCAAAACTAAGGCCACCTCACAAAACAAAATTTCAGCGATACATGATATAGTTATGTACACACAACTACCTGCAAAGTGAATTGTGCAAAACCCCAAACTTGTTCAGACTATATTGAGTGTTTCCTGTGAAACAGCACTATATGTAGAACAACATAAAGGTAAAATACTACATGGACACCACAATAAGCACCAGACAGAAAAGTCCACCTACCATGCAAGATTCCAGGCGAGGACTGATTCCCGTTTAATCGTGACCTCCCTGAGACTTTGTGCATATTGATACACATGGAAGTGATCAAAGAAAAAAAAAAAAGGAAAAAAAGAAGAAAAAAAAGCCTAGTACAACAGAAATGCTAGCAATTATCTGTCTTTTTCAATTTTGTTCAGTAAAATAAGTAAAAAAAAATCAGTCCTGTTCTCTTTTGTTGTCTCTGCGCCAGGTGGGTCCTGCAAGCAGCAAAAGGTGTTGGTTTTCTTGTCACAGGTTAGTGGAGAATGCAGGGGACTCAACAACCAAGGCTATGAGAGCAAGAATGTGAGAGCCAGAGTGGAGCAGAAATAGAAATTGTATCATTATCACATACAGCGAACAAGAACATTCAAATACCAGGTTGGTAAAAAGGTCATAACCCATGTATGCCAAAGCAGGACAGCGAAGGAGTTTTCAAATCCAACAGCAAACACAGTCATGCTCTTTGAAGGAGACAGATTACTATGGCTTCTATGGCAGAAGAATGGGCAGGACAGTGATAGCCTGATCCCTGGACATCTGAGGCTTTAAAAGGTCTTTTAAGTAAAGTTGCATGAACTTTTGAGGGCCTTAGGAAGAGTGGATTATTGATGGGAAAGGAGGAGTTAACAAGGAGGGTGGTCTGGGCTGGAGGAATGTTGGGCAGCTGATGAGAGCACGTGAAGATAAGAGCTGGGCATTAGGGGAGGAAAACAAATGCTGTGGGGATCATGCTGGGGAGTACAAGGTCAGGGAATGTAGGTTTGCTGCAGAAGGGCTAGAAACAGCTGCTGCTTGGAGAGGATGGAGCGAGGAGAAGCTTCAGATCAATGAAGTTTCGGATATAAAACAAGGGGAGGGGAAAAAAGAAAACTGAGTTGACTCAGACTAAGGCAGCTGTTATAGTGGTGTTGGAAAGAACACAGGAGACAGGAAGGTGAGGAGCACAACTCTCATAAGATGACAGGAGATTAAACAGAAGTGACTAGGTAAAATGGGTAGAGCAGCTTGCAGTACAAACCAGAAGACAGCTAGCAAAGCGAGGTCCTGAGGACTGGCACAAAGGCATTTGGGATGATCCCAGTCCACCTGGAACTACTCCTTGTGAAAGCAAATCATCCCTAGTTGACCAATGCTGATCAAAATCACCTGGCTTAAATAGCCTTTGCAGCCACCAAATGGGCCATGTGCAACCCACAGAAACTGCAGCTGTGGGGAATTAACAGGGATTACAGCCAGTGTTGAGATGTGTTCAGGCAGCTGGAATTGGTGTTGGTAGAGCTTCATTTGGAAGAATAAAACCCAAATTGGTCCAGAGTCACATATCGTTAAAGCAGTTACTGTCCATAGTTGTTAAACTGGTGCTGGAGGGAGATGGAGTCTAGCTATGGTGAGTTAATATTCAAAACTGTAGCACTGGAGGATTCACTCATCCATTGCACATGGTTATGGGTACTCTGAACCTGTTAACATAAACCAGCTGGATTTGGAAGGGCAGGCTGGCAAGGCTGGGAAGACTCCAGGAAGGTGGAGAACCTAAGGAACTCAGTAAAGAAGGTGGCAAATAAATAACAGTAAAAGAAATACAAGCAGTTATAATGCTTGCTAATTACAGGCCCTGAAGGAAAACAAGACAGGCGCCTGGAAAGTGAGGACAAGACAGACCCTCATGGCTCTGGGTATGCCTGCAGGATGGCACAGAGGGTTTTTTAATTTTTATTTTTCCAGGAACGCTGGGTGAGTCATGAAGATTGCATTTGAAATAGAACAATGTGTCTGGAAGACAAAATGAAGTGCCTGGGAGAAGATGCAGCCAAATGGAGTAAGAAACTACTTTCATGCATAGGTTGGCAGAATTGTATGCTAGAAATGAAAGAGAAGATGCCAAGAGTCAAGCTTTGAAACCAGTGCAGGTGCTCTCTAACAATGTGAAAGCCACACTTGCAGCTCCAGTAGCTGAGGAGCAGTCAGACTTAAAGGCTGGGGCAGGTCCACTTGTTTGACCCTTTGGGACAGCATAGATTAAGTTATGATCAGCTGGGGGAGACTTATAGCACCAACCCTGCTGGGGTAGCTGTAGGTGTAATGAATGACTCTAGCTTGTTAGTAGAGTTTGCTGCTGGTGATGTCTTGAAACACACTGGGTGCCTGGGGGACTCAGCATACCAGGACGTCTGCAGGGTGGGGTGGTGTTGCATTCCGCAAGACAGGAGAGGAAAAAGGAGTTTTAAGCGATACTCTCTTTTTAGGAAATGGTCTCATTCTGGTTCTAGCTAACTATTGTTTGGGGGGGGAGGGGGTAATACAGAAAGGGAAAGCCCTGTAGTAATCTTGATTACACAGTGGTGAATGGCAGCGAAGACCCAGAAACACTTGAAACACTGCAGGGTTGAGTAGCAAGAGAGGTTTGTACATACATGCTCAAGAAGTTGAGAGACAAGTTGAAGTGTGGAAAGATTAATACACTTACATTAAGATCCAAAACCACAGAAACCATCTGAATGTCCAAGGCAGGCTGAGGAAGAATTATGACCTCCTATTATTAGCCCAGTGGGTTATGGAGTACTAGTTCAATAACCCAGTTAATATGATTTACCAATGTATCAAAGAGTGATGGAAGGATGTGGAGTACCAATTTCAGGGCAGTAAACACTGTCACTCCACAAACAGCACATAGTGCTGTTGAACTGCCAGAATGCATGGCCACAGAAGTACAATGGACCTACATATTTTGGTTTGGGTTTTTTGTTTTTGTTTTGTTTGTTTGTTTCTTGTTGAATCTGGGTTTTTTCCTTTCCCCTAGAAAGGAGTGCTGGTATATGTCTGTTTCTGTATTTCAAGGGAGACAATATTACTTCACGTGAACCCCTCAACAGTTTCACAACAGTCTTGTGGTCTACCAAGCACCTGCATGTGCAATAAGTTAATCCATGAGTGAAGGGAAAACAAAATACCATAGATGCTGTAGCAAATTTCTGTTGGTTTTGTTCAAAAACTTTATGGCTTTGATAAGTAAGGCAGTTCATATATCATTAATACACACAAAATTATGTGTTAGGCTAGTAAGGAAAAAGAGAGACAGCATTCAGCACTGTCCATAACTCCTGTGATGGCTTTAACCAAGGAACACAAACCTTAACAGCATTTGAGATCCACAGACAGATGAAATATCACTCAAAATTACTATTCTATTTTAACAAGCAGGAACAGGCTAAGCTTTAAATAGTGAATTGTTTAAAACTCTTCTTTTTCCAAAGTACTTACATTGTGGAAAAAAAAATCCATTTTCTGGATCTTTTTTCAATATAACAGACATCAGCCTTAGATCACTTTTTATCCCTAGATGTTGATACCAGCAGACATATTGTGTAGCAGTCAGTTATTGAAAATAACAATTTGGCTTTTTGTAAAGCAATTGGTGCTGCAGTTACCTGAATGGCTGCATGATGGGAACTGCTTGCAACCTACCCTGGTTTCTGCTTCCCCAGAACTGATTTCTGTGGAGTTACAACACAAACTTCATCTCAGTGGTAAAATTAGACATGATTATTTTAATAATTGTAATGTTAGTGTAACTGTGCAGCTTGAAAAGCAGTAATAGCATCTGCATTTTGGCATTTGATGTTACTAAGCATTTTAAAAACAGCACAGGACAAATGGCTGCTTAAACAAAACAGGCTAGTAATAATATTAGAGTGAAGGTGGAACTTAAATTGCTGCTTTACTTCTGTATTTTTATTAAAGTTTACAATCTTTCTCAAAGGCTCTGTAAATTGCTGGGTCATAGAAAAGACAAGGACAGCAGTAAAAAGCTGAGCCTGCCTGTGTAAAGATGATCCTGCACTGAAAAAACTGTAACCAGTAAGCTGCAAACTGCAGTTTCTCTTTCAGGCTGATCCCGGCCCAGCATTTATGATTTCTTTTTTGACGTCTTTGACACTTGCTTCTTTAAGGGAGCGACAGTGGTGCCAGGAACACATTGCTGCAGTGAGATGGCATTACCATTACGGCATCCCTCTGGCTGTGCAGGGGAAGATGTTTACCCTGTGTGGATCGGGGAAAGGAGAAGGGGAGGCGGGAGCGTTGGAGCTGTGGGTCAGAGCGTTGCAGGCAGCCTGATGTCAGGATGCAAGCAGAGCATTTGCCTCCAGCACAGTGGCTTCGCATGGACTGTGGGCGTCTTTCTGAAGCCACCCACGGTACACTGGACTTGCCTTTCTGACACCTGTCTGAGGGACCCATGAAACAGGAGGCTGACAGATGACTGGCTAAAAATCTGCTACTTCACTTGTTTTTAAAATCCACGTACATATTTAGGTTAAGCTTTAACAAGCTTTCCCTTTCTGCCATTTTTCTTTCTCTACTAAGCTGAAGGACAGGGGTGTCTCTGATAAGAAATGAGTGAAACTGGAAATGGCTGGGGGAGAGTAAAGCCAGCTGGCACCTCCCAGCAGGTAAGAGGCCTTTCAAATGTCAGTATTCTTATCCATAATGATGGCCTCTTTGAAAGGCTGGAAAAGCCTCAGCAGCAGCTTACAATCATCAATCAAAGCAACAGCTCAATGCAAATGAGGGTTCTTTCCTATTCATCCAACACCTTTCAGTGCCACACTTTGTGAAAGCAGAAAATAGTTTTCAGTTTCAAAATAATTTTCCTTTTATAGTTTTCCACAACAGAGACAAAGAACTCATAAACTACACCCATTATTCTCTATGTTGTACAAAAAGAAAATACCTTGTCATGCAAAGACTACTGTTGATTTCAACAGTGGATCTAGAATCAGGTACAGAATGTTTAGTCTGTGTTTTCTCATTCTTTTAAGTGGAAGTCCTGATGCAATCTTAATAGCAGTGGCATAACCACTACAGTTTAATGCTGTCTTGGTAATGAGTGAAGAGAGATGCCAGCACAAGCTGCATCATCAATTCTAGGAACACCTTGCTTTTTCAGTGGTTTTAAGACTCAAATTCTGCACGCATTAGGTTCATTATCATCTGTAAGGCAGCACATCCAAGAGCAGATTTTGTAGTGGAAAAGAAAGTGGCATCTTTCTTTTCCAAAGACATTAAACTCATTTTTTTCTGGAAGATTATAGCAACCAATAGTGTAAATAGTCTGTCTGTTAAGTACATTTTCTTGAAGACTACCACACAGAAATTTTCAAATTGTTCTGTCCCATACAAAATATCACTTTAACATAGTGAAGGAGAAAGAATGGTTTAAGTCCACTGAACGTCTATTAAGATTTATAATTTATAAAGATTTTTAAAGCATCTTTATTAAAATGTTATTTTAAATATATTTGATTTTCATTAATTTCCTGTATTAACTATTGCAAATTTTATTATTTAATTATATTTCATTTCCTTCTTTAGTGCTTTATATGTGCTCCTGATTAATTAGTACAGTTTTTCTTGTGGTGGTCATAGGCTTAAGTGGGTGCAGGCTCCACTGCAGGACCAGTATCTTACCTGATTCCAGCTCCAGTATTGCTCAACACGCAGTATTTTAACTATTGTGGATCACACTCTCACATGCACTGCAAACTAGCAACATAATCGCAGCTTGGCTCTGAATATCTTCATTCACAACGCGGAAAGCTTTTGATGAATTCAAGATACTTCTACATTCTCTGCGATATTGAGCTTTCACTCTGTGTGTGTACACAGTGAAAGCTATAGGCCTCTGTTGACTCCTGTTTTTATAAAGCTGCTAGTCCTACATCAGCAGCAGATGTATGAAGTCCAGTGTAATGTTATGACAAAATTCATTATTTAACCTTAGGATTTCATATACTGCACTACTTGGGCTTTACCCTTGCAGTCTATAAGGTAATAATAGTAATTTCAGTGAAATTGCAGCCTTGCAAAGCTCTGCTACATACACAGTCATCTTCACTGTATTACAAGATTTACAAGCAGTATGTAGGTACTGGAACATTTTAAAACCTGATGTGGATATTTGAAGTAACAAAACACTTTACAACAGTTAATGGTAATGGATAGATGACGTAAGTCATGATAACACTACTTTTCTGTAGAGGTGTGAGCAAAGCAGATGTTAAGTCTCCTTTTTCTTGATGCTCAGATTTCCACCCCTCCCCACCCCCAGTATCTTCTTTCCCCTAAATCAGATCTCTTTCCTACACAAATACCCTTTGCTCCTGTTACTCTCTGCATAGAAGGGCATATACCACTCCCTTACTCCCAGTCTGATCACCGCTAAGCAAGTTGGGTTTCTTATGGGCTAGCAGGTCCCCACATGCACACAGGCTGCCCAGCACAGAAGCAAGAGTGCATGGTGGTGGTCCAAACCACATGGCACACTTTTGTGTTCTTTCCTGTTCTTGCAGCCTGAATATTAGTAGGGAAAAGCACCATCCTGGCTTGCCCAGGAGCCAAGATCCAACTACCCAGCAATGTCAGAAACCAAGTCACCAGCATCTCCCTCACCTTCTCTTGCAGATGCTTTATGTGATCAAAGGTCTGCTTTTCTTATTCTGTAATGTGCTCTGCATGTTAACACCCTCAAGCCACATTTGGATCAGCACTGAAAGGAAACAGTTTAAGAATGAAGAAATGGTTGACCCAAATTTTCACACTGTCCTTAAGGACAGTGGTTTTTGTTCCCTTAAGGATCATTATTTTGCCTCGGGAAGCAAAGCCCCTGAAATCTTTATTTTGTATTCCACATGCCTGATGCGAAGTAACAGTGACTTGATATGAAGGACATCTTGAAATATTCTGCCTTTGTGAATATGAATGTAGGAATCTGCCGAAACTGTGAATGAACATTTACAACAAACTGTGAGCCTCCTACTGATGCACTCAAATACAAAACAAGAGGCGAGAGAGAGAAGGAAAAGAGATGAATTTGTTTTCCTAGCAAACAGCTGTCTTCTTTAACAGAAGAAACTAAAAAGAAAACAGTGTGCAAGAAGGCCAAAAGCTACATTAATTACATTATTTTTAGATGTTACAAGCACAATTTTGATAAACAGTCTAAACTGTGAAAAAAATGTACTGTCAGTGCAATTAAGTCTTTTTTATTGGTGCAGCAGCATCAATGTATGTGCCTGCTGAGAATATATTGCAGGCTGTGCAGTGCAGTTACCCTTTGATTAATGATTCAAGGCAATCAGTAGGGACCACACAAACTCCTGGGGGATGCCACAGTAAGCCGTGCAATGTCATCATTTAATTTCTTCTCTTGACCTACATTACAAAGAACGAAGACACAGTCACTATTAAGGGCCAAATTCCAGCCGTGGTTATAGAAAAGCAATTCCCACAGAGTTAGAAATAATAGGTAAGAAATAATAGGTACACAGCTCAGGAGCAAAATTTGGCATGGAGAGATTACTTGGATATTTGGAGGGATGTTATTTATTTATTTAGACCAACTGGATGATGTGAGAAAGTGTCAGACTAATTCTTACATTAGCACGGCTGGGCTGCTGTGAGATGCCCATACCAGAAAAAAAAAAAAAATATCCCTTTAGCTGGTAAAAGCTAGATCCTGTTTCTTAGCTGGTGTTTCTATTTAGCTAGAACACAGCATCAGAGCTGGTATTTTATCAGGAGAGACCTAAAAGTCAGCCTGAAATAATCTTTTTGCTAGAGGCACCCACAGCTAGTCACACCAGCCTGTCAGTTGGATTGCTGTTCTTCACTAACAGGAACTCCTCCATGCCAATGGGCAGTGACCATATTATCTCATGAAGTATTCAAAGCTGAGCAAGGTAACACAGCACATTTGGGTTTGTAGCCTTCAGCACTTAAGAAGTTCAAAATGCTGTAGCACCTCCTTCAAACAATGGTGTCTACTGTTTGGGTAGCATTTCTGTCCTCTGCTTCCTGAACCAGCTCTCTGTATGGTATTTATTCTTGTCCAAGGTCTCAGTTATTATCTTCAAGTACGTCATTGTTTCAGCCAAGGTTGACTGAAAGGCCAACATTAGCAATGTTGCAAACAGCACTGTTTCTCTGACATGCTGAAATTTTCTGCAGTGAGGGTGAAGCTCATCTGCATTACAGACATCATTTTCTCCAAGGCTAAGTGTCTGGGATGTATTTCCTGAAAAACCAAGGAGCATCTATGTGCAAAAGCTATTTTCAGCTTTGACTTAATTTATAAACTCAAAGCATCCCCACTATTCTCATTTTTCCTATAGGATGCAAGAATAGATATGATGGATGCTAGTCACATTACTTTCTGCACTTCAGAAAGCTGCTCAGACACTACAGTATGCAAATCTGCATGATATGAAATGGAACATAAGAATATAAATGCTTAGATATATGAGATTGCAGATAAGGAATAATTCCAGCTGTAGTGGGAGTTGTCAGTTTAAGCGGCTTGACTGGGCTGTCAAACAGGAACACACATACCAGTGGAAGGTTAACATTTTTGGTAAGTATTATAGAAGTTTCTTCTCTCTTTTTTTTTTTTTTTTTTTTTTTTTTTTTTTAAGGTAGTCATTAAAATTCCTATGATGTTGCTTATGAAATGTACTCCACAGGTCATATACACTGAAAACTGACTTCAAATCTGTGAATTGCCACCCATTAAACACTTCCTCTGAGTATGGTCAGATCCAGAACAAAACAGCACAGTCTGTGCTTAGGAAGCCCACAAGGAACTGCTCCTAGCCCAACACAGAAGAATTCAGGGAGTAATTCTGAAACTTCATCAAATGTCTACTAAATTTAGCGTTGACCAAAACTTGTAAAGACATTCATTATTTGGGGGTTTCACCAAGAATTTGTATTTTTATCTTTTAATGCATACGAAAGTTGATTTTAAATCTGGTAAATCGCAGCAGCTTCTGAAATCATTTTCTATGTATTTATAGGCAGTTTATCTGCTGTCATGGGCTGCTATAGCTTTCCTCACCTACAACCCAGAGACGGTTTACTGTCTACACCTTTAAAATCGGAATGACACATAATGCTTACTTAGAGGAGCAGTCTCAGGTTAATCACTTAATAATTAAACTTTATATGTTATGCAAAATCACTTATTTCTATTGCTGAATCAATATAACTAGTATGTACCTCATATTAATAATATATCTTTTCTGTGCTACTTAAGGAGGATTAGGTTATTCTATATGCATCAGGCATAAAAATACAAGTCTCATCCTTTTTTTCCCCATCTTTTTCTTTTTTCCCCTCTCTTTATGTAAAGAAGCGATCCATTGTCCCTGAAAAAAAGTAAAATTTTTAACCCTCAAAATCTGGACTTCAGAATCCTTCAGGCACTTGGAACTGTGCTTCCATGCTTAAGCAGAACTGGCTCAAAACAGAAAGTTGTGGAGTAAAGTTACTTTACTAGCTGACAGTCTCTATTCAAAATTATCTATTCACTTACCCATTAACTATTTAATATAAAAATAGGTCCTTGGACCAAGCATGGCAACCAATGTATCCTGTTTCTTCTGCCCTCCCCTTGTGAGCCCTGCCAGCTAAGGAGTTCTGTCTTCAACATTTAAAAGATTTAATTGGACTGATTTCAGCAGGAGGAAGGCGGGTAAACCGATCAGTCTATATCACACTTATATTTCCCTGAAGGCACACTTACAGCACTTAAATCCTTCATCAGCGAGACCTCAAATGCATATTTTGTAATTGGAAAAAATAACTTAGAAGTAAATCTAACTTTAAGAATAAACTGGTTAGTCGTATTCCAAAGCAGGTAGGATAAATTGTTCTTTAGAAGAGACCCCTCACTCCTCTGACCATGGAGAAAATCTGGGTGAATCCCTGGAGCAAGAACCCCTTTCCCTAAACTCCGTTGCTACTCCCTTCCTGCCTTTCAGCAGTGAACTGGACCAGAGAAGCATAATAAGATAAGAATCAAAACTGACAAGCTACCTGTATGGTCATGTGCCTCACTCTCCTTAGGGACCAAAATTCAAGGCTTAAATAAGAAGGACGTAAGACAGTACTGACCACCCAGCTAGGACGGCAGCACTGACTGCTGTGCAACGAGAGATTAGAGGCAGAAAGGGCAGGAAACACAAGAATAGTAGGAGCCTTCAATTACCCTTACGAAGATTCACACTGGTACATGACACAGAAATCACATTGTTACGAGGCCATCAATAAGTACATCTTGAAGCAGCTGTGAAGGCTGTCCACAAAGTGGGACACCACACTCAACCTTGTCCTGACTCACATGTGGATTGGCTCAAAACTACACATGGGAATCTAGATAAACTCTGTACCCCTACAGGAGCAAAAAAAGCCAAAACGATACGCCACAATTTTGCTGTTTCAAGAGACAGAGCCACACAAAAATGAAGAAACTTGTTTAAAATGAGCAGCTAAGAGAAGTAAAACCTTACAGACAGTGCAGAGATTAGTGAAGGAGCAGTAGTGATGAATGCATGCCACAAGTTTGGGTTTTTTAAGTATTTTTAGAAAGGGTGGACAAATCATGTGGACTGTACAGCAGGTAAGGAAGGTTGTTAGAAACAAGAAGGCATCCCTCAGAAGGCTGAAGCTGTGTCAAACCTAAGGAAAAGGAAATGATCGTGGACTCCGGCAGATTGAATGTAAAAACATAACTAGGAGGGGGCAAAAGAGGGTTTGAAGAGCAACTGGCAAAAGGAATTAAAACTAAATACAAAATCTTTCTCCAAATACATCAGTAGCAAGAAGCTTGGCAAAGTCTGTAAGGCCAACTGTTGATCAAAGTACACAAGTGAAACCTGAGAGAGGGCATGATTGCAAAGAATAAAGTAAATTGTGTTAGTGCTCACTGTAAAAGAAACTGGGCCAACTTCCATGTGGAAATCCTTATTTTGGTAGGACTCAGTAAAAGAGACCTCTGACTTCTGTAGCATATTTTACAGTTACTTAAAAGTGATTGGCAACATACTGCAAAACCCCTCTGGCATTCAGTAAGTATTTCTAAGAGAAATCAGGGATGAAATCAATAGTTACCAGCAGCAGTGAGTACCCTCTCCCTGCAAGCTGTCAAAATAGTTGAAAGTGGTAAATGCAAGCTGAGTTTTTCAAAATTGGTTGGATAAGTAGATATGCATCTCCAAATAAGAGCAATGAAGCTGGTGAAGGGTATAGAGCACAAGTCTTACGAAGAACAGCTGAGGGAACTGGGGTTGTTTAGCCTGGAGCAAAGGATGCTGAGGGGAGACCTTATCGCTCTCTACAACTACCTGAAAGGAGGCTGTAGCGAGGTGGCTGTCAGTTTCTTTTCCCAAATACCAAGTGACAAGACAAGAGGAAACAGCCTCAGGTTGCACCAGGGAAGGTTTAGATTGGATATTAGGAAAAATGTCTTCACCAAAAGGGTTGTCAAGCTTTGGAACAGGCTGCCCAGCAAGGTGGTTGAGTCACCGTCCCTGAAGGTATTTAAAAGACATGTAGATGCGGTGCTTAGGGACATGTTTAGTGGTGGACTCAGCAGTCCTGAGTTAAGAGTTGGACTTAATGATTTTAAAAGTCTTTTTCCAACCTAAATGATTCTATCATTCTAGATAAGGAAAATTCCTGAAGTTTGATGCAAGGATCCTTATATCTCAAGTAACACAGGTATTGTTTTCTCCTCAGCAATAAGAAGATGACTGATCTGTTTGTCTGAACTTGAAGCAATAGTTTAGGCTGTGCTGTAAGAATTTCAGGCCCCCGCTTCCTTCACAGCATACTCCTTTAGTCACTAATTTTGGATTTTATTTCAATGGGAGACTGAATAAAACAGATTTAAACAGATTTTTTTTTAAAAAAAATGCTTATTGTTTTGGATGAACTATTTTTCAAGCCAAAATATGTTATCACTCAAACACACAAAATAAAAAAAAACCAAACTGTACTAAAGAACCCAAAAATACCTGCCTGAAAACAGGTTGCTCACAGTCTTTGAGGCAATTGTAATGTCTTTCACGTATTTAAATGCCTGCCTCTAAACTGCTTGCTTCTTTCATTTGTGCAGATTTACCCAAATGACTGATCTTTGAAGAAAATTTACTGGAAATACCTTAGCAAAGAGATAATTTTATTCTGTGTTGTACTTAGTTCTTATTCTCAGTATGTGGAAAGATCCTATTTCTCAATGTTTATACAGTATTTTCAGAGCAGTGCTTTCAAATTATGTTGCTCAGCATTTGTACCCAGATGTCTGTTTGTATGGACAAAGGTGATGTCAGAGCTGATGTGTGTTCCAGGAGGAACATTTGTCCCCTTTCTTCCTTCTGAAATATTCACATTGGATTTTTTTTCCTACCTGTCAGAAATATGAGCAAGGTTCATCTTGTCTAATTCTATCCATCTGTAAGTTACATTCTTATATTTCCTCATAAAAATACCAGTAATGGGCAAGTCCAAGGGTTCATGTGATCTGGTGTTCTTTTTCAATCAATGGCTATAGCCGTCTGCTTGAGGAGACTGAAAACAGGGACAGCCATATCAAATCATAGAACCACAGACTGGTTTGGGTTGGAAGGGACCTTTAAAGACCACCTAGTCCAGCCCCCGTGCCATGGGCAGGGACAGCTTTCAATAGATCATGTTGCTCAAAGGCCCATCCACAACCTTACCTTGAACACTTAGAACACTTCCCGTGAGTACTTTCCTAGCTTCCAGATTTTTTCCACTCAGCTGATTTCCAGAGCTTGATGTGGTTTCTGTGGATACTAACCCCCAACAGATACTGTTTCCAAGAATTTGCCTGTTCCTTCTTTGAGCCCATGTAAACTTTCATCATTCACAGCACTGCCTATCGGCAAGCTCATCGATTCTGATTCCCATTGCATGAAGAGCTGTCTCTTTTGTCTGTTTTGTAACGGGCTTCTTGTAGGTTACTTTGATGTCCCTAGTTCTTGTATTGGAAGAGGCAGCAAATGCTATCTCCTTTCGCCGTGGCATTCATGATTTTAGAGTTGTTATACCCCTGTCTCCTCCATGCTCCCCATCTCCATGTCATGGTATGGTGGGTTGACCTTGGCTGGCTGCCAGGTGCCCACCAGGCCACTCTATCATTCCACCTGCATTAACAGGACAGGGTGAGAAAATAAATAAAAAAAGCTCATGGGTCAAGGCAAGGACAGGGAGATCAGTCACCAATTACCATCATGGGCAAAACAGACTTGACTTGGGGAAGCTAGTTTAATTTATTGACAATTTAAGAGAGTAAAATAATGAGAAATAAGAACAAATCTAAAAAGACTTTTCCCCACTCCTCTCTTCTTCCCCAGCTCAACTTCACTCCAGACTTCTCTACCTCCTCCCCCTGAGCAGCACAAGGGGATGGGAAATAGGGGTTGCAGTCAGTTCATCACACATTAGCTCTGCCGCTCCTTCCCCCTCACACTCTTCCCCTGCTCAGGTGTGGGCTCCCTCCCACAGGAGACAGTCCTCCATGAACTGCTTCAATGTGGGTCCTCCCCATGGGCTGCACTTTTTCATGAACTGCACCAGCATGGGTCTTTTCCACAGGGTACAGTCCTTCAGGGATGGACTGCTCCAGTGTGGGTCTCCCATGGGGTTGCAAGTCCTGCTAGCAAACCTGCTCCACCATGGGCTCTTCTCCACAGGCTACAGTTCCTACCAGGAGCCTGCTCCTGTGTGGGTTCTCCATGGGTTGCAGCTTCCTTCAGGGCACCTCCACTTTCTCCAGCATGGTGTCCTCTATGGGCTGCAGGTGGATACCTACTCCACCATTAACCCCCTGGACTGCAGGGGGACAGCCTGCCTTAATGCAGTCTTCACCATGGACAGCTGGGGAACTTCTCCTCCGGCACCTGGACCACCTCCTGCCCCTCCTTCTGCACTGACCTCGGTGTCTGCAGGGCTCTTCCACTCACATCTTCTCACTCCTCTCTCCTAGCTGCTGTTGCACAGCAGTTTTTACCCTTTCTTAAATACATTATCACAGAGGCACTACCACCGTTGCTGCCGAGCTCAGCTTTGGCCGACAGTGGGTCCATCTTGGAGTTGGGTGGAACTGGCTCTCTGATGTAGGGGCAGCTTCTGGCATCTTCCCACAGAAGATATCTCTGCAGCCCACTCTCCTACCAAAACCTTGCCATGTGAACACAATACACATGGGCAGCCCACCAAGTCACAGCTTGTATGCAAGTTGTTCCTTGCCTTTGACTGACGTCACTGCTTTTTCCTGAATCTTTTCCATTTCTGTGATAGACACTTTTTGAGAAGAGGGAATAAGAACAGTACAGTGTTCAAGATATGGGTGAACTACAGACTTACAAATATTCTGCTTGTTCTTTGGTTAGTTTTCTATTCTTTTCCTATAAATTCCTAATACTTTTCTGATTATTACTGAGATGGTAGATCTATGAAAACAACTGTTATCATCAATAATGTCTCTGTGAAATTATTGGTTCTTTAAATGAGTTTTTTTCCAGGCTCATTTGCCAAAAAACCCCATCCTCTAACTTACTATATCACTGGTTTTGTTTTAAAATATATTTGCTGAACGCATGGGATGAAAAATAATTGTAACAAAAAGTTGAAAATAACAAGAATATTAAAGTCATTTGCATGGTTCTTGCTTGTGTAAACAAGCCCTACAAGCAAAGCATTACATTTCTTCCTCATGTATTAACATTTATCTCATATAGTAAAAGACAGCAAGGGGAAAAATTCTCACAAAGAATGAAAAAACATCGACTTACCCATGACCAAGCTGAATACTTGCCTAACACCCTGCATAGGATGAATTTACTGCTGTCCTGAACCTAGAAGAGGCTCTCAGCAAGCCAGGTGATGCTTGGCATGCCAACCAACTGGGCCTAGGGATGCTATAATGCAGGGGTCCTCAAACTACAGCCGGTGGGCTGGATACGGTCCCCCAGGGTCCTCAATCCGGCCCCCGGTATTTACAGAACCTCCCCCGCCGCCCCGCCGCCGGGGTTTGAGGGGGGAAACCAAGCAGCCGCAGATGACTGCCTGCCACTGCATCCGCATGCCGGCCCCCTGGTTAAAAAGTTTGAGGACCCCTGCTATAATGAGTCTGAAGTCTATTTTCCCTACGGAAATATAAGTCCTGCATGCATTCAACTGTTATTTTTCTGATACACGTGTTTGCATAGAGAATATAATGAGATATTCATAAGTTGCATGATACGTTACCCTATAAAATTGATGAGCAATCCATGCATCACGCTCTAAGAGAATCAATAAATTAATCAGTCACAAAGTATCTTTTCTTGGTTATGATTTTTAATTTTTAGAGGAGATGTGAAAACTGTAAGCTAATAAGAAGTCAAAAGTTAATATTCTGCAATAACACATGATTTCTGCATTTGATTTGAAAACTACCTAATAGAAAGATTTAAGTGCTTATTTCTTTCATTAAATAATGCAGGTGAGTAATGCAGTCAGCAGTGTTGTTGATCTACCAGAAAAAAGGCAAAGGGAAAGAAAAAATCCACAGGAGGTTTTGGCAGGGAGAAGAGCTATCCAAAACCATGAAGATACACAGTTTGGGGCAGGAAGCCTTTCATTGTGAATTGCACAGGCTACAGGATTATCTTTCAGAAGTGGCTTTCAGTAGCTTATGAAGAACTGTTCAAGGGCTGGAAGAGATGTATAACTGGAGAGAGCATACCTCCACTGTTACCATATAATAGCCAGAAACTTGGTACAAGTCTTTGGACCTGAGACTTTATTTCACTTTTGGGCTGCTCCAGAGGCCATATGACTATTACCTGTTCCTGTCTATAATTCAGTCTTAGACAAGATGTACTAGAAATATTTTCAGAACGCTGCAAAGTTCAGAATTATTCATGTCAGCAAGTTATTCCACACTGATGTCATGCCTACTTTAACCAAACTTACAGTCTATCAGCTAAAAATAGCTTTGGATATTTTCAGCAAGAGTTATGATATTGAAGAGATTGTTCTTCAATTCATTGATTCAACTAGGTTTTAGGTTGGTCTATTATCCTTAAACATTAAGAGTGATATTGCAGATGGAAGAATTAATTCTATCAGGTAAGACTGCAAGTCACTTTGGTGAGAAGGAAAAAGGATAAAATAAAAGCAAGCCAAACCACATTCAACTGAAACCACTGAGTTAATCTATCTTGATTCTTTACACCCCTTAAAAAGACATTTGCTTCCTGTTCATTGAGTATCAGCCTTTCATCACCATTATTTCATTCCTTCTTTTGGACTTAGCTAAGTGAGAATTGAAAGGCTTAGCAAATATCTCTTAAGATTTTTGGAATGTTTTTTCCAAAGGAAAATCATAGCTTGACCAATTTATTTCAGCTTGAAAAATAAGAATCCTTTGACCCTGTCAAGGCAGAAAAAAGATGTTTAAACAATTATTTGGAAGCAAGCATCAGCTGCATAAAAGATAAACACATGACAAGAACTTGAGCAAATTACTGTCTCAATGTTCATCTGATTAGTGATACATTTAAATCCCTTTCCGAACATTTACCTTTCCCTACTGACCCCTGAACTGGAGAAGAAAAATCCAGAAGAACACAAGTTCTTCCTAACTGCAGAGGTCCCCATCGAGGTAAAGAATGTATTTTAGGGTTAAATTCAGAAGCATCTAACCACATACTGAAAATGAAATTCATATAGTACTCATTCAATTGCGAGAGCACACATACTTTGCAGCACGTATGTTCTAACATCTAATGCCATCTATTGCCATTTAATGCAGAATGTAACCTTTTAATAGCTCTAGAAGACTAAAATGGATATGATAATGACTTTTAAATAATATTCCTTTTTCCATCTTGACAGAGAATTGCTAATCCATTTGCTTCTTTATTTCTCATTTTGTATTAGAAAGGGATAAATTATATAAGTAGTGTTATATTTAAAACAGTTCTTAATCACAAATCAAATGAAAAGATTAATTTGTGGTAAAAACCAAAGAACATGAAGCCTGTGCATATGGACTATAGGATAGAAAAAATTAAAACAAGAGAGCTGGGTAACAAGAAGAGGTAATGCTGTCCACAGAAGCAAACCAAGCTTCAGACTTTCTTTATGTTTTGGACATCATTTTTTCTTACTTAAAAATAAATTACAAAAACAATTAATATGGTAAAGGATAAGACTTTTCTGAGAAGTACAAAGATTATATGCTGAAAAACTAAACCAACAAATCTCAGTGCCTTTCTGATTTATCTATTCTAGATTCCCTCTAATCTGCAACAACTATGAAAATGAATGGATTCCTGTCTTGTAATTTAAGCTGTTTCAGCTATTTGCACATTTATGTATGCAGTTCAGCAACTCTTAGAAGTGTTTCGCTCAGTCCCAACCTGTCCCTGTATCTTATTTGAATTTTTCCTGTTAACACCCATCTTCTTTAACCTGTTTTCCATATGATGTCACCAAAACCTTTTTCCGAAATAATACTACAAGACACTTATTAAAGTGCCTCATTGTTTCATAATTAATCGCCTGGGGTTGACTGTTAACAGATGATATTCAAAGTTATCAATACTGTTCTTTTTTTGCTAGGTGGCTTGGAGTTTCTCAAACTTACTTTCATCTCCAGTTCTTCATTGGCAAGGGGTTATGATTCCCTCCCTCAACAAGATCAAAAATTCACCCTCATTCCCAGAATTCTTTTACTGGACCTCCCCATTGACATTATTGATACATTTGAAGATACGTGCTTGGCAGAACTCCTTTCCAGAGAGGCAAATGCTACCTGTGAAATTTGAATGACATCACTATGGGCAATACAAAAGAATCAAACAAAAATATGTCAAACCCAAAAATTTACTTTCACCCAGCATAATTTTCTCCTCTTCCCCCCAGCCTTTTCAAAATCAAAATAAAGATTACTTTAAGTGAGGTGTACAAAATGACAAACACCAGCTAGTCGTCCTAGTAGTTTACTTTGGGGAAAGCCTCTATTTGGAAGTGACTCATTAGTTTCCATGTGTTCCAAATGACAAAATTCCTTACTGCACCTCCCTCCAGCACTGTACTCACCTTCTGCAGCAATGAAGAGGTGTCGGCAACAGTAGCTGGTTTATGCTTCAGGGTTGAATTACCCTGTAAGACCCCTACTCTTTCTGAAAACAGGAATCAGGTTCAATGGAGAAAATACAAAAGCATAAGTAAACCTGTTTCTATAAACCACAGCAGAATTGCCTATTTGTGGGAAGTTCTAAAATAAGCTAGCAAAGCAAAGAAATTAAAAGCAGAACTAGTTCTGCTCTTTGTGAAACAACTGAGGACAGCTATGCTCATTCTGAAGCTGGAGATTCGCTCAAGCCACGATGTTTGCACTGGAGCACATTGTCAGAGACTGGGTTCCCTAAGACAACTAGTCCAGACAGAGCAAGCAACTGGTATGTTTAACCTCCCACAGCCAGAGGTAACACAGTGGAGCCCAAAAAGGGGCTGCAGGGGCCAGGAAAGGTGAGTTTGGATTCTGTCTCCACAAAGAGTACCAGCCATCACTGAAGCAAATAAAACAGAGTCCAGGTCTAAGGAGACCTGTGTGAGAAATGGATAAAATGAACAAAAAGAAGAGCAACAAAGTATGCTGGAACAAGAAATACCTTTTGGAAATGTAAAAATTTATCTTAAAAATTAATTTCAAGGGCGGGGGGGAAGGCAAAATCCTTGTCTTAGCCCTTACACAACAATGCTTTCACATGTCCCATATTTTGTGAGGTTTTTTGAGTCTACAACAAAGTTATTACAGCCATACAACGCTGATATACAAAACTCTCAAGATCAGTAGCTCTGTGGATGTATTTAGAGGATTACTGAAAGACTGGAAGGCAGCTGGCAAAGGAAAAGTCAATGGAAACGTAGATATTTCACCCTTCAGCTTTCCTTCAAACAACACTGCTTTCAGTGAAGAAGTTCTACTGTGGCCCTGCGTGGTGCCCTCCACAGTTTGCACGTGGCTCATCAGAAATACACACCACTGAACACTGCTGTGTAATTACCGTACCCGCACTGATGTTGATGTTCAACCCAACCTGCAGCTGCTAACCCCAGTGCGAAGACACACCTTACTAGCACAGCAGGCTGGGGACTTCCTGTGGGCCAGGAGTGACGGCTGCCCACAACTACATCAGAGATTTTGACAGACTCCCATGGGATCCTTCCAACATGAACAGTGTGCTTCCCAGGCTATTCCTGGGGTAGCACAGTAACTCGGGACTTTATCATTAGAAGAGCCACCAAGCAGCCTTCACACCAGGGGGCTCCTAACATTTTTTTGCATTTGAACCTTTGTCACAGATTTTGTTTCTCTTTGCCCTGAAGAAACTTCTCTCCAACACTTTCATGCCCTGAATAGAGGGCATGAAATCATAAATCCAATCAGCTTCCTAATGTGTTTTAGCAATGCTTGCAGTGAGGCTCTACTTCGAATGTGAGAACAGGATGCCTTGACAAAACAGCTCCACATCCCAAGCCCAAGTGTGGAGTCTGCCACCGTAACTGTTCTGATTAAAATAGAAAGCATTACTGAACGCAGACAAAAAAAGGCCATGAAATACAGATTGCTAAACTCATAAAGATTCTGCAAATGGGTTGTGAAGGCTTATAGTACAGATTGTAAAACCAGTGCTCTAACTGCAATATCAGTATGCTTCTCAACAATTTTTTTAAAAGTTTTCTTCCAAAATGCTTACAGAAAGGTGAATTCTCAGCATGGACTAACATCTTCAGAAACCTCATTGAAATACTTTCTAAACACACAAAGCAGCACAGACCTAAGTGGAATTTGATGTTGTTCTTATAATTACAGCTTAAATTTATTTTCAAATGAAAATGAATCACAGCATCACAGAATGGTTGGGGTTGGAAGGGACCTCTGGAGATCATCTAGTCCAACCCGCTGCTAAAGCAGGTTCACCTAGAGCAGGTTGCACAGAGTCATGTCCAGGCGCATTGTGAATGTCTCCAGAGAAGGAGACTCCACAGCCTCCCTGGGCAGCATGTGCCAGGGCTCTGTCACCCTCAAGGTAAAGAAGTTTTTCCTCATATTCAGATGGAAATTCCTGAGCTCCAGTTTGTGCCCGTTGCCCCTTGTCCTGGCACTGAGCACCACTAGAAAGACCTTGGCCCCATCCTCCTGACACTCGTCCTGAAGACATTTGTATACATTGATAAGATCCCCAGCTCTCTCAGCCTTTCCTCATAAGGGAAATGTTTCAGTCCCCTCATCATGTTCATAGCCCTTTGCTGGTCCCTCTCCGCTAGTTCCCTGTCTGAGAAGCCCAGAACTGGACACAGCACTCCCAGTGCAGCCTCACCAGGGCAGAGCAGAGGGGCAGGATCACCTCCCTTGACCTGCCAGCCTCCTCCTAATGCACCCCAGGAACCCACTGGCCTGCTGGCCACCAGGGCACACTGCTGGCCCAGGGGCAACTTGCTGTCCACCAGAACTCCCGGGTCCGTCTCCACAGAGCTGCCTTCCAGCAGGTCAGCCCCCAGCCTGTACGGGTGTGCGGGGTTGTTCTTCCCCACGGGCAGGACCTTACACTGGCCTTTGTGGAACTTCATTGGGTTCCTCTCTGCCCAGCTCTCCAGCCTGTCCAGGTCTCGCTGAATGGCACCGCAGCCTGCTGGTGCGTCAGCCACTGCTCCCAGTTCTGTATCACCAGCAAACGTGCGGAGGGTGCACTCTGTCCCTTCATCCAGGCCGCGGACAAACTGCCCCCTGGGGCACACGCTGGCTGCAGGCCTCCAGGCCGACACTGCGCCACTGATCACAACCCTCTGGGCTCTGCCACCAGCCAGTCCCCAGCCTGCCTCACTGCCCACCCATCTAACCCACACTGCCTCAGCTTACCTATGGGATGTGATGGGAGACAGTGTCAAAAGCCCTTGCTGAGGTTAAGGTGAACAACATCTATGAAGCATTTTAACAGGAACCATTTCATCAATATAAACCTTCATTTCATGAATACAAACCTTGGACTGGTAACTCGGGATTTTCTCCATTTACTTATAGCACCTATAAACTTTTCTCCTTGCCCACTATGTAAATGGTAGGCCTCCCTGTGATTTCTACAGTGCTTTGCATGACTTCTCCAAATAGAATTTCAGTTAAGATATAATCAGTTATATATATAAATTTATATATCTATATATAATATAGATATTATATATACAAATTTCAAAAGCAGAAGCCTACAAAAATGGAAGAAACTTTTAAAGCAATTCATGAAAACAGTAGCTTCACTTCAATTGTGCTAGCTGAGAGTAACCTGTTGCCATATACACGGGAAAGCAAAGTCTTCGAAGTTTCCAACATGTTTACACATCATATAAACTGACGTATGAAAATACACCACCTGCTTCATCTGCTTGCCTTTTATTAACAGGGTGATTTATTTACACATTGAAGTATATGTGGGAATTTTCTTCCTTAACAGCTATACCCGTTAATAGTGGGATACTGCCTACAAAATAACATTTTAATGTTTCATCTGCCCTCTCAATTTTCTTTCGTGATGTGTACTTTCTATCATTACTGTTTTCAGAGAGCTTGGAAGAAATCTTAGGACACCTTTGTCTAGAAATGAGCAAATGAATAAATAATTTGTACGTATTTAGTTCTTTAAGATATGCCTACTAAATTTCAGCAAATATAAAGTAATATTATGCATGGACATGCTAATATTTATTTTAATTCTCATATATGGATTCTATACAACCACCTGCTAAATTACTGTCCCAAAATACATTTGTCATCTTGAAATGAAAACCTGGTTAACCACAAATGAATTCACATTATTGAAACAGAATACATATTGTGCTATTAGGTTAGGGCTAGAAACACAGCCAGTGAAAATGCCAGACAAATCTCTTTTGACCCACATTGTACTCCCAAGCCCAGGAAATGAAGTCCAGGCTCAACTCTTATCAGGGCTCCTTGGACTCTGCCAGCACCGTGAGAGTAATCATGCAGCCATGCCGCAGTGTCAGCTCGCTGTCAGCTGGAGCCTTGCCGCTGCAGAATAGACCCCTTGGCTGTCCAGGGATAATATCTAGAATAGGTTCGGCAAAGCACAAATGAAGGGCTTATAATCTCTGCCCTAGAGAGGACACCCTCTGACAGTTTGATGCTGCACTGAAATTCATAAGCACAGATCTTCTGCCCATGCCAAAACCCTGAAATAGCCATAAAGCTCTGCATAGTCTGTCATCTCTGCTCATGAAATTGAGAAAGACTCAGGGCTTTAAAAGAAAAGCTGAAGATAAAAGGTAGTAGGGTGGGAAAACCACAAGAAAACAAGTGCAAATGTTTACATTTTTATTATTAGTGGAAAATGTCTCGGTTTTTTTTCTTTTTTTTTTCTTTTTTTTTTTTTTTTTAAGATGCTGAAAAGACCTTCAGTTCTGGGTTTCGTTTCTCCACCTAATTCATCCCACCCAGGACCTACGAAGCTGGCAGCACATTATCTAATCTATCTCTTTCCTCTTCCCCTAGTCCTTTAGGTTTCCAAATGGTGATTTGACTGCACTGGAAAAAATATCATTCAGATTATATTTTGAAAAATACTTTAATATTTTTTTTAATAAGGTGATTTTTTTCAGTTGTTTTTCTTGTGATGTTTGAATTAATCCAATATCTAGCAAATAAAGGAAAACACAGAAAGAAATGTCTTAATGCACCAAGGAACACATTTTTATTACAACATTTGGTTGTTTTGGTATCAAGAACTGTAACTGTCTCAAAAAAAGTTATTTCAAGTGGACACGCTGGTATAGTTTTTTAAATGGTACACACTAACTCATTCTCCAAGTGCCCTTGCTGGTTGCTTTCTTCCTGTCCTCTCTTTGTTCAGGAGGTTCATTGAATCACGGCTTTTTTGCCTGACTGAGTTTCCACCCACTCGTTATCAGGAATGAATCAAATCTCTGTAGCATCTCCTCTCCTCCCAGCCAGTCTCCAAACAGAGGAAGCAGCCCACAGATCAGCTCCTGATTTCAGTCATGCAAGCAATTCTCCCACCCCAGTAAATGTGGGCGACCGCCGGTGGTGTTTGCACAACTCGGGCACCAGCTGCGTACCACTGGGCAGCAGGGCTGCTCTGCATCAGGGATGCCCTGCTGCCCAATCCCTAGCAGTGGGAAGTCATAAACTAACAAGAGTTACCACAGTACCTGCTGCAAAGTCTCTTTCCCTCCTGTACTGTCTTCCCTTACCTATGAAATGCCCCCACTACTCTCCTTTCCTCCATATGAGGAATATGGCTCTCAGTTAAGCTTCTAACCCAGAAAGCACCACCCAGAAGCAGTTGCAGTTTTCGCTGATTTCACCCATACTGACGTATGCTTTAACCCCATTCCTGCAAATGACTTGGGTTATTGATGGATAAATGGTTTGGAAAGTGGTTGGTCTGTCTTCTTCTTCTCCCCTCCACCCCCCCCCCCCTTCCCCCCAAACTCTCGTGAAGCAGCTGACAGCCTGGGGTTCAGATCGGCCCATATTTTAAAAGAGAAATAGGTGTTGTACTCCTATAGAAATTACTATTGTAGTTCCAAAGTCCTGGAGCTGATTCAAGCTTTTCCACTGATGATGAAATACATTCACGTTAACAGCTTCTTTTAACAGTTTTTTGTTATTTTTAATTTATATACACGTTTTTTAAAAACAGACTTTATTGCCCAGGATGTTCTTTCCAGAGCCCATTCTTTTTTATAATACCACGTCAATAAGTTGATGAACTTACCCTGAGGAGAGAGGCAGGCACAAGAGCTGTTCACAGACCAGAGCTTAGAAAGTGATGTTCATATCAACAAGCTTTAAGGTTTTAAGTACCTCCTTATGAATATGTCATTTTGGAAGATCATTTTCTTAGGCTTTTTATGGAATTAAAGATAATGCAGAAATCCTCCACATTCAGGGTACATGTCTCTTGACCAGAAGGCCAGCCTGGATTCCTATGTTAGATGTCTATAACCAGGTGGTATGGCTATCCCATCTGAGATAGTCACATCCCTGAAGTTAAAAACACGATTTCAGAGGACTGACCACTAGAACTTTATGATACACCTAGACAATGTAAGTATCACCACATTATATAAGGGTATGTATTATTCAGATTGCCCTCTTGAAAATGGTGAAGATTCATAATGCATCCCAACATCTTTATGTTACTGGATTAAGACACAAAAGAGGAGCAGGATGGCAGATCTAATCTGAAAAAAAAAACATTTAATACCTTTGACAGAAGGAATAGAAATTGTGACAGGTGAACAAAAGGACAGCAATAAAGGATCCAAAAGAATAAGAAATAAATTGTATCTTATTTTAGACTAATTTACCTCTGGTTTGGGGATAAGAGGAGGGGTGGGAGAAGACTTCAGGTGAGAAGCAAAACTGTGGAAGTAAGTGGACACAGAGGATGAACAACCTTCACCACCATCCCTCTAATAATTCCCCAGAGTCACATACCCATTAGGACAGTGAGTAACCTCCTACTTTCTTAATGTCCCAACAAGACCAGGCAGAGAAGTGGATGCAGGTTTTACTACTGTGCCCATCACCTCTGGCTAAACCTTTAGCACGTCCTGGGAGATGTCTGTTTCATACTGTTTTCTATTTCTCTGCCCTCTGAGGGTCTTGCCTTGACATGCAAGGCCATCTTCTTCACAAGACAACATTTCTGTGAACTTGTGACAAGTGAGGTAACTCAATAATATCCTCAACAGCCCAATCCTGCTACAGGTTTGCCACATCGCAGAGCAGCTGAGGAGACCATGTGTTCTGCCTACGTCTTTCCAGCACCTGAGACAAGAATGGCTTTTTCTATTTTTGCCACTTTTTTCTAGTACATTTTGTCTTTTAAAAAAATCTTTAAAGCAGAAGTCCACCTCAGCTAACATCTTTTCCTCCATCCCTTCCCTAGTACCTAAGAGAATGGTCATTAGTTCTAAATAAAGTAAAAGGCAGTCAAGTAGGACTTTTCCCCATTAAAAAAACAAAACTAAACAAAACAAACCCCCCCCCCCCCAAACAGAACAAAAAAAATAAATCCACACACTTTTTAGAAAAAGGAATTTTAAAAAGCAAAACAGAAATTTAAAAATGCTGCAGAAATGGAAGACTCGGTTTCTTTTTAATGTTCCTAATGCTTGTCTTTACCTGTTCTCCTCTCTCTCATCCATCCTGCCCAGATAAAGGTTTGCTAACATGAGCAAAGCAGCCCACAGTACCCATCGGTGCCTACATTAGCATGTAGACTACTGCAATAGGAACAGATCTGTAGAGCAAAGCAGGTGGTGCTAGGGACCTGGCATCCACTAAAATGCCGATATAGATGCACTCCCAGTTACTCAAAACTGCAAATGATCTCTGAATTCATCACCCACAGTGAGACACATTAAGCATCTTTAATTCCCTAGGTTTATATATAGAAACACAATGTAACTCTGCTTTTTCCTCTATGTAAAAAGTATTACACCAATATTAGTAACACCAAACAAACATTATATGGATTTCAGAATTACCCCTTCTAGCACGTGAAAATACCAGGGCAGTGAAATAACATGTATGACTATATAAGCCTTCCCACCATTACAGTAAATTCAGAGAAGACACTTCTCTACTGCTTCTCTGCTATAAAGGCAGTTCAGTTTAGCAAAGCTCATACATCCACTGTTTTGTCAGGGTGGGGGTTGAATCTCACTGCAGCTTTTTCTTTGAGATACCTTTGACTAACACTTGTTCCCAGATCGATATTTCACTTCTAAGTTTGCTGGATAAACATCTTTTGTTCAGTGCTCCTTAGGCCCTTTACAAAATATTTACACACTTTTTAAAAAATCCCATCCTTTAGTATATGCAGCAAGCAACTGAAGAGGAATTCTAATTAAGGTGCCTGTGCTGACAGGCACTTTGTAACCAGCAAAGCCAGCTATTGCAACCGGCATGCCTTTCCCAAAGTGCCATATCCTGCTTGTTTTGGAGCTCCATACTCAAGTGGCATTGGAGAATCAGGCTTCTAAACCAACTTTAAAATTCAGCAGAAAATGGCAAAAGTTAATACAAATCTTCTTTCCTTTCCAGAAGATACAGAGGAGAAGGAAAAAACAGCAGAAAAAGGTCGGGTTTTCTCCAAGCTTTCATGTTATTTTGCTTAAAGTTCAAGAAGGAAACAAAACAAAGCTGTGTTTAAAGGGAGATCTGGTTTTATGCACCTCCAGTCTGCACTATACATTTGTGACCAACCTACAGGGATAAACAAATGATCAGCCCAAATCGCTTACATAAAATTAACACTGCAAATCATTATATCAGAATGTGCTAAAATTGCAAATAACAAGTGTTTGAAAGTCAGAGTATTCAAAAAGGAAACATCTAAAAAATCTTAATTCAACCTTTTCTGTACAGGCAAAATGTATCAGTCATTAATTGCATTTTCATTTCCATACATGAGAGCGGCTGCTTACTATTAGCAAAATTATGAAGAAAAAAAAAACAGCTGTGCTTCTCCAAAGTAGGGCCATCACGAGAGCAGCAGGAGGAAGACAGGCAGCCGCTGCTTGGGGGGAGGAGGAAGAGGAAGAACTCATAAATGAGGCTGTAACCACTTGATCCCTATCCCCGAGTGAGCTGCGAGATATACAAAAACATTTCAGCTGTTGTCCAGGCAAGCACATTGCTGCTTGGCTGTTCCAATGCTGGCATAACAGGGCCAGTAGCCTGGAATTAGCAAGTAAGGAAGCCAAACAGCTGGGATTCTTTTCTAGGGATGGGGGCATTAGCAAAGTGATTGGAAAAGGGGTGCAATGTGGGGCAACACAGCAGAAGCTTTTTTTGAGAAATGGAAGAAAACGGTCTGAATCCTTCTGAAAGCCAGTTTGGCCATAAAACAAAGTGAGGTCAAGGGACCTGCACAGGAGATCCAGTTTTTAGGAATAAAATGGGAAAATGGATGTCATCAGATCCCAATGGATGTGATCAACAAAATAACACCTATATCTCCACAAGCTAGCAAAAAGGAAACACAAGCTTTCTTAGGCACTGTGGGTTTTTGGAGAATGCATATTCCAAATTACAGTCTGATTGTAAGCCCTTTTTATCAAGTGACGCAGAATAGGAACAGTTTCAAATGGGGCCCTGAACAATAACAAGCCTTTGAACAAATTAAACAAGAGATAGTTTATGCAGTAGTCCTTGGGCCAGTCCGGGTAGGACAAGGTGTTAAAACTGTGCTCTACACCACAGCTGGGCAGAATGGCCCTACCTGGAGCCTCTGGCAGAAAGCACCAGGGGAGACTTGGGGCTGACCCTTAAGGTTTTGAAGTCAGGGATACAGAGGACCTATACACCTATACAGAGGGCTGCTATACTCCAACAGGAAAAAAGATACTGTCAGCATAAGAAGGGGTTTGAGCTGCTTTCACATGTGGTTGGTACTGAAGCCCAGCTCCTCCTGGCACCCCGACAGCTGGTGCTGGGCTGGATGTTCAAAGAGCTGGGACAGTCCCCTCTACACATCATGCAGCTGATGGTACATGGAGTAACTGGGTCACACTGATCACACAACAGGCTTGAATAGGAAACCCCAGTCACCCAGGAATCTTTGAAGTGATAATGGACGGGCCAGAAGGCAAAGATTTTGGAATAGCACCAGAGGAGGAGGTCATATGTGCTGAAGAGACCCCACTGTATAATGAACTACCAGAAAATGAGAAGCAACATGCCCTGTTCTCTGATGGGCCTTGTCATATTGTGGGAAACGTGGAAAGCTTCTGTGTTGAGTCCTATACAAGTGGCAGAAAGTGCTGAAAGACAAGGTGAATCAAGTTAGTTTGCAGAGGTGAAAGCTATCCAGCTGGGCTCAGATATTGCTGGACGAGAAACGTGGCCAGTTCTCTGTCTCTATGCTGACTTGTGGATGGTAGCAAATGCCCTGTGGGGCAATGGAAGCAGAACAACCCGCAGCACTGAGGCAAACCCATCTGGGCTGCCACATTGTGGCAAGATCCTGCTGCTCAGGTAGAGAACCTGGTTGTAAAAGTACATCATGTAGATGCTGATGTACCCGAGTCAGGCCACTGAAGAACATCAAAACAACCAGGAGGTGGATCAGGCTGCCAAGACTGAAATTACTCAGGTGGATCTGGACTGGCGACAATCTGAACTGGTGACAAAAAAATAAGCACAAATTATTTGTAGCTCAGTGGGCCCATAACACTTCAGGCCATCAAGAGAGAAATGCAACATATAGATGGGCTTATGGTTGAAGGGTGGACTTAACCATGGACACTATTCCACAGGTTATTTGTGAATGCAAAACATGTGCCATAATCAATCAAGTCAAGCAGTTAAAGGCTCTCTGGTATGGAGGTTGATGGCTGAGGTATGATCACGGGGAGGCCTGGCAGCCTGGTTGTACCCCACTCGCACAGACGCACCAAGGCAAGCGCCATGTGCTTAACATGATGGAAACAACCATGTGGTGGCTGCAAACAGACCCTGTGCCTCATGCCACCACCTGAAACACTACCCTGGCCCTTGAAAAACAAGTCTTACAGGGACATGGCACCCCAGAAGGAGTTGAGTCAGACAACAGGACTCATTTCCAAAACACCCTCATAGACACCCAGGCCCAAGAGCGTGACACTGGGTGGGTGTATCACATCCCCTGTCGTGCACCGGCCTCCGGGAAAATCAAACGGCACAACGGACTGTGAAAGACTGCTCTGAGAGCGACGGGTGGTGGGACTTTCAAACACTGGGATACACATTCAGCAAAACCGCCTGGTCAGTCAATACCAGGGGATCTGCCAGTGGAGCTGGCCCTGCCCAATCAAAACTTTTACTACTGTAGAAGGGGATAAAGTCCCTGTAGTGCACATAAAGAACACGCTGGGGGAGACAGGCTGGGTTATTCCTGCCTCAGGCAAAGGCAAATCCATTCACGTGACTGCTTTTGCTCAAGGACCTGGGTGCACCTGGTGGGTAGTGCAGGAGGATGGGGCGGTCTGATGTGCACCCCAAGATTTGATTCGGGGTGAGACTAGCCAATGATTTGAATCGTATGATGTTAACTGCTATATAATACTGTATGTCATCACTACTATGATTACTATATGCCATATAAAGGGTATTACAGTAAAAATTGCCCAGATTAATGAAGACTGAATTTTGACATAACTGGGCAAAGTGCAGTGATAATTCCCACCCCCCCACCCCCCCTTTCTCTCCCCCATCCCACTGTGCAGGGAGGGGAGTAAGCTAGCAGCTGGGTGGTGTTTAGCTACCTGCCAGGTTAAACTGTGACACCATTTCAGATCTAATATGAGTCATATTCAGCTGTAGATCATCAAAGACCTGCCAGAGTACATAAAAATTGAAATTCCTCAGAACTGCATGACTTCTGTTTACCTTCAACGTACTTCCTTTGAGATTAAAAAAAAAATAAAATAAAACCAAACTAAAAACAACTCAACCAACCAAAAACCACAAACAAAACAAAAATCACTAAGTAAACCAAAGATATTCTCAGGTAAACACTCATCTAGTAGCTTCACTCCTAAATTTGGCAGATTTGTAAACCACTCAAAATAGGATCTTCCAATGGCAAAACAAAGCAAAACAAAACACACAAAAAATCTCCATTTGGTTTCATAGGAAAAAAAAATAAAATAAAAGCAGCACCATTTACATGATACAAGCCATCCTAACTGCTTCAAGAAAAAAATAATTTGAAACATGGTTTGCTCTGTTTCCTCTATGTAATCTTTTGCAAGGGCCTGACTGCCTTCTGTAGAGACATTACACCTGAAACGCTTATGATGCCAGTGAGTGTTCAAGATCATAGCGGGTGCCTGTGGGGTCCTGGGTGCCTCCTTGTGGTCTCAGCTAAGGTTCCCTTTGAAATACAGAAGCACCTTCTGTATGGAGGTACAGAAACCTCATCAGTCCAGTCCAGCCTTGACTCCAGAAGAGATTTACAGGGTTGTTTAAACTGGTTCAGCTTCAACAGATCTTTCCACCTCTGAAGGAAAAGTGATTGGAATGCATTGCTAGCTTTCCATTTCTTCTCTTCTAAAGGTGAGGTGTGCTACACGATGAATCATAACAAATGCAGGGAAGAAAATAATGAAATACACTTTACTGTGTATAATGAGTGCTTTATTCATAGAGTTATGGAAAACATTTTGAAACAGTTAAGATTAAACGCCACAGGAAGCTGCTGAGGTACATTATTTATCAATATGATCTGTACAAGTATTTGGCCCCCTCATCCTGCAAATAATTTCCCCTATGCAGTGCTTTACCAGGCATTAATTGGTAGCACTGTAGGGAATCTTACAGTATATTTTCCCTTGCCTTCAAAAGTCAAAGAGTGAAGAGTAATGTTCTTAAGCTGATATTTTTATCCTTTTTTATTCCTTAAGGAAAGACTACAGGAATAACTGCTACAATTTCAATCATGGCACACGTGGTCCTCACTGACTACTAATTTTAGATTTTACTTCATATTTTTAAAAATTGGGTTTTCACATGAACAAAGGCATTCATAGCTTTTGCAAGTATAGTAGAAAATTTGTTTTAGCATTTAAGTGAATATATTTTGAATCTGATTTTATAAACACTTAAATATTGCAGTAACTTTAGGCACATTATTTTGTAACTTAACAGCACTCACCTGTCAAATTAGCACTGAATACTCACACCTTTCAAGTGTGATTTAGAACCAACAAGTAAAACTCCTTTGCGACACAGTATCTTCTGACAACATCCAATTACAGATCTAAATGTGCTGCTGTCCAAAGGTGACGGACAACACTTGTATCCTGTAAGTGACTAAGCTAATCAGTTTCATAGCATGAAGAAAGCAAATTTTGGACTTTTCAAGCAGCTCATCCTGATGAACATCAAAGGAAGAGATGTTCCATAGGTTATGACAGTAAGACTCCTCTGCATTTGCTGAGGTTTCTTTTCCCAGCAGACCTGTGATCTGCTACTTACATAAAGTCTGGGAATCAAAGAATTTAATGATTAAGTGTTTCAGGAAGCAATCATGAGATGCTTTCCAGTAAAACAAGCATCTAGAGTTATTGCTTTGCCTTGGTGTTTTACTTAATTTCCAACGGCTCAAGGTCAGTCAAACAATTCAGCTCTCTAAGCATTTGTATGATGTTATATATAGTAGTTTTGCAGTAGACTAAGGAACTATGACAGAAGATAGTTGGAAAGAAGAGGAGAAAAAATCAAGTGAAGGTGAAGTTTGCAAATTTGGCAGGGATGCCAACACCACCTTAGACCACAGTATTATACTACAGGTTGGGCAGAGCTCCCCCAAGAACCATAGACTTGGATATTTTTGTAGGAATCCTTACAATCCCTCCACCTTGTCAAAATCTGTGCTGAGTGTGCTGCTGGGCCTCAAAGATGTAAAGCATAGAGCTATACACCAGTTGCATACACTTCTAGACTCGATGGATCATATTCTGGAGTTACAGCTAAGGACTTGATTCTTACATTTTGAAATCGGGCTCATTTCTTCAAAAATGTCTAAAATCTAAAAGAACTGATAATACAGGATATAGGAAACAAATAATATATACATATTATACATGTAACACCATAATTTTCAGTTTATTTATCCTGAAACAAATTTAAAAAACCAAGCTACAAATACACAGTTCTGACCTGAATCTATTTTCTGCTCATTCATCTGTTTAGGAGGGTTTAAAGTGCTTTTCTAAGCACAACTGTTTCACAGGATATCATACTCCTTGCTAGAGGCAGCCTTGTTACTGCAAAAAGTTTGTTTTGATGATAAATCCACAACAAGCAAGGCATCAAAGACCATTTCTTCTACTCAAAAGCCTCTTACTTGGCTGGAGCAGCTGCCTTCATTACTCTGATACATTTTTGCTTACTAGGTGTAAGCAAGGGCATGGATGAGTACAGAGGAGGTACAGCAGACTGCTGTCTCAACTGCCACCAGCTGGCATTTACCTTGAGCAAGCTCCTGTCCTCCCTCACAGTGTGTGCAGCACGGTGTCAACTCAAGACTAACAGCTTTGCCAAATTTTCCTTCCCTTTTTATGCCTTCTTCCTCCCTGTCCAGAGCCTCTTATATCTATAATACAGTGAGGAACCTGCAGGCTGGAGGTACCTTAATTTCCTATAGTGCACACCTACCTGATTTTTGTTCATTTTTTAAATTCAGTCAGCACCACAAAATATGTATGCTAATGCCAGCTGTGCCAAGGGTATTGGAAAAGTCGATTCAGCCTTCTGCCCCCACTCCAGAAGACGAGATATGTGAGCATCTACTGTGAAGTACAGTTGCAGTCCTATGCCTGTAGAATGCTGCTATACTTTAATATTTCTGTTCTTTGCAATGTTTGCAGCAAAACATTCCCTTCAAGCATTAGCCATCTGGCAAGGTTTGCTTATCAAATCTTTCTGCACGCCTCAAGGGAGAGCTGTGGGCAGATCTAAGGCAGTAACAAATACACCAGATTAGGCCCTTGGTGTTTTTAGATTTTATCTATTTTAATGGAGAGTAGGGAGAAGAGGAATATTTAACATGATACATTATATTCTCCATAAAAATGCCCTGTATTTTGGTAACATATACCTCTCCTACACAAAGAACAGGTTGTGCTTTCAAAGCATTTAAATAAATGTAGATTGAAAACGCTAACCGGAAAGGAACCATACAGCCAGACTAGGTATAATTATGACTAATATTCACATCAACTTGAAATATCTTAAATTGTTCATCACATCATAGCCAGCTATAAAAACCAGGCACCTGGTATAGGATGCTGACTTACTTGAGGAGTATTTGTATGACTAACCAACCATGTGCTTGAATTCAAGTTTCAGAATCAAGCCAATAGTTGGTAATTTATTCTATTTCACAGATTCTCATATTTGCAAAACACAGTTGCAATTTTTTTTCTTCACTCTTCAGAAGACACAAATCCAATCAGAAGAAAATAACATCAGGCTTAAGGGAAGAAAAAGCAACCCAGTAGTGGACTTACAATTTTGCTGTTTGGAAGGCTGCTAATTCAAGCTCACTCCCTCCCTCCCCTTTTATTTTTATATGAGTACATAAGAAATTTCTGTCAGAACAATCAGTCAAAGAAACATTAAACACTCTACTCTATGGAATACATCCAGTAAATAAACCTACTGGAATCAGTTTATCTCCAAGAAATTGAAGGGTATGGACTCAGCTCTTATGTAAAATATTTTCTTTTGACTGAAACCAAGTGAAGACACCACCAATTCGGAAGATAAATCTCCCTCACTTCATCTATTCTGCCTCTGCATACCCAGTACTTATTAATACTGGTGTTCAAACTCCGCAGCAAACACATTTACAGATTAAGATACCGCAATCCCTCACTTCCCAATTTAAAAATCTTGTCTGAACGCACAAAAATCAATGTATTACCTGACATTCTGTGAAAACTAAATATAGTTATATTTCTGTGAAAACTAAATATAGTTATATTTCTATTTAATCACAGAATCACTCAGGCTGGAAGGGACCTCAGAAGGTATACAGTCTGACCTCCTGCTCACAGGAGGGTCAGCTCCAAGACCAGGTTGCACAGGGCTTGACCCTGTTGCATCCTGAAACCCTCCAAAGACAAAGCCTGTACAACCTCTGTGGACAACCTTGTCCCACTGCCAAAGCGTCCTCCTGAGGTGAGAAAGTTTTGCATTATAAAAGGTCGTAACCTCCCATTTCTCAGACTGTGGCCACTGCTTCTTGTTCACTTGTGGTACACCTCAGAGGCTGGCTCAGACTTCTCTGTCTCCTCCCTGAAGGCACCATGTGCCTGCTGTTAGGTCCTCTGAAGCCACCTGTGTCCCAGGCTGAACAAGTCCCTCTTTCTCATCCTGCCTCAGCACTGACCAATTTGGTGGCTCTCTGCTGAGCCTGAATTTATTAATAGCTTTCTTGTACTGGAGGGGGTAGGAGACATAAGCAGGGCTCCAGGTACTGTGTGGAGCACAGGGGGACAATCACTGTCCCAGTCTCCTGGCTGTGCTCCCACTGATGCAGCCGCGGATACTGTTGGCTGTCTCTGCTACCAGGTCTCACTGCTAGCTCTGTCCACCTCGCTGTCTGCCAAGACCTCCAGCTCCTTTCTCCAGAACTGAAGAGCATCCCCAGCCTGTGCCAGAGGGATGGTCCATTCCAGCTGCAGGCCTTCACATTTGCCCATGACTCCTCTTGGTTGTCTAGGCCTTTCTGGATGGCAGCCCCACCCTCGAGCACATTGAGGGCCTCAGTTTGTTGATGGTGCCTCCCATCTCCTCCTCCAAGTCATTGATAAAGACATTAAACAGGATAGGACCCAGGACAGACCCCTGCAGCACTGCACTTCAGGTAGAGCACAATCACTGAACTTTATCCTGACCATCCGACTGCTTTTTCACCCATCTGGTAGCCCATTGATCTAGTCTGGAATGTCCTAACATGGACAGAATAATGCTGTGGCCGATGGTGTTGAAAACTTTGCTAAAGTCAAAGTAAATGACATTCACTGCTCTCCCCTTACCAATCCAGTAATTTTGTCAAAAGAGGAAGTCAGGTTTTATCCTTCATAAATCAATGCTAGCTGTTCCTAATCTCTGTACATGAGCCCAGAAATGTGCTCCAAGAGGACCTCTTCTACAATACCCCCAGGAGTTAGGTTGAGGCTAAACCTCTGTAGTTCTCTGGATCGTCTTTTTTGCCTTTTATGGAGATAGGTGCAACATTTGCCTTCCCCTACTCATTGGGGACCTACCCTGACCTCATCCACTTTCCAAAAAAGTGGTCTTTTCCAAAAAAGAGTGGTCTTTCAAGTACATCAGTCAGCTCTCTGGGCAGTTTGGACGCAGCCAGTATGATCCCATGGACTTGTACAGGTTGCGTTCTCAAAACTAATCCCTGGCTCAGTTCTCATCCACTGCTGGTCATTCTACTCCAAACCTTTCACTAAGCACAGAAGCCTGGGAGCCTTTTCTGGTGAAGGCTGCGGGAAATAAGACATTGAACCTACCAGCTTTATCTGTGCATCCTGCTACTAAATCACCCACCGCATTCACCAATGGGCTCATATTTTCCTTGTTTAGCCTTTTACTATTACTGTAGCAACTAGAAACTTTTCTTTCCCTGGATACCCCTTACCACTTTCAACTCCGGTTAAGCTTTGGCTTTCCCAGCACCCTCTGTACAAGTCTGGGCAGTGTTTCTGTATTCCTGCTTCCATGTCCTGTGTACACCCTTTGTGTGCTAGAGCTCATTCATGTTTTTAGCCAAGCTGATCCTTAAAGACCTTCCAGCTCTATTGAGCTCCTTTGCCCTTCAAAGCTGCCTCCCTTGGGATCCCACCTACCAGTTCTCTGCAGAAGCCAACGTCTGCTCTCCTGAGGCCCAGGCTCTGTGCTCTGCTACCTGCCTTCCTCACTGCCATCCGATTTTGAACTGCAGTATTTCATGGTCCCTACAGTTAAGGCTGTCACAAACTAATTATCACACCTAGCTGAACATAATGATTTCTTGTTTTGCGCAGCACATCCAGGACACTATCACACTTGGCCAGCCAACCTAGCATCCATGTGATGTAGTGATACATGGTTCCAAGCCTCCTAGATTGCTTGCACCCCATCTTGTTGGCCTTCTAACAGCATATCTTATAATGGTAATTTTTTTCCCCCAAGAGGATTTCTAAGCAAATCAGGTAAATTCTTCTACATTTCTATGATTCTTTTTTTTTTTTTTTTTTTTTTTTTTTTTTTTTTTTTTTTAATTTCAGCATCACAATTCAGCATCTTTTGCGTATACCTCAGTCTTGCAATATTCACCTCTGGTTTTCACCCTACATATACCTTCATGGGTTCTTAGATGTTTTTCACAATAAAACAAAAATTTTACATAGATCTGTACTTGAATCCATAGAAGCATCATTACTTCATCAAAGTGAGCTCTCCTTCACTCTTTAATTTATATAAATCTTTCAAAATGGTCCATATGAATATTCTCCCTTTGGTATAATTATTACTGAAGTTAAGCTTACCTGTTTTGTTGCTTGTCCCAGAATGAAAAAGTTCAATGAAACTGGCAGATTGTCTCTCTAAGCACACAGCAGCACAGAAAAGCAGGATGATATACCTGTTTCAAGCCAGAAACTCTTTGCAGAAAGAAGGAAGAGTGGTTTTAGCCTCCACTAGGCCGATTTGGTAACTAAGATCTAAATGCCTTAAATAATGAGACTTTTTCCTATTTGCAAATGACATAATACAATCCTTCACATACAACAAGGCTCATCTGGGAAAGTATTGGCAGCTGGGGAGTTTTGTTCAAAGCCTAAGGACTCTGAGGTTTTATTTTATGTTTGTTTGTGAGACTCAGTGTGTCAGCTTATTAATTAATTCTTTAATATACTTATTTTTTCTATATGTAGCTCTAAACTTGAAGCAAAGGACCGGGGAACTGTGTAACTCAAATAATTCTGTTTCAAGTTAACCCTTCATTTTCTTATATGCCTGTACTGTGTCTGAATGCAAAGATCATTTTAACTAGCATAAATTGAATCTGACTGCTCTGTTAGAACAAATGTTGCTTGTTATTTTACATATGCCAATCTTCAGTACAATCAATAAGCAACTGTATGGCAAAAGGGCAGTATAGGATGATTTTTTTCTCAGTTGCTGCTCAGGCAAAGGGAGCTCATGCGAAGAAACAGTGTACTCTGCCACAGGCTAGGAAAGGGACCCAATACAATAAACAGACAAATCCTTTACATGCATTCTTCAAACTTTTGCTAAACAACAGTACACAAGCTGAAAAGAGTATCATTCAGAAATGAGAGATTCCTCAAGCAGGCAGACTCAGATGCAGAAATCAAAGATGACAATGAAAGGGTAATCAGAGTTCAATGCTGCAAAATACTCAGTATTGTGAACATAATGAATGTCAAAGCCCTTAAAAGATTTGAGGATATCACAGGATCACTCAGCACGTTCAAGAATAAATGTGGCAAATACTGATTTTAGCAAAACCATTTGAAAAACAGTTGTGATCAAAGAAAAAAATAAATCCAAACATACAAGGCATGGCACACATTACTTCAAAAATAAATCACTATTTGGCTGAGAATTTACAAAGAAATGGGGCTAGTATGGAGTATATATTTTTTCACAGATGAGTAATTCTCTGATGAACCATGTGCTTTGTAAACTCCTGCCTGAATGTCAGGTCAGATGAATCAGTCACATCTGAGTTCCTTCTTCAGATACAATTACCTTTTTTCTTCTAGACAATGAGAAACCTTCTTAGAGGTGACTCATGTATGCGTCTGTAGCTGAGTTTCTATGATGTGAAATTTATTCATTCCAGAAAAGCCTGTAGCTTGGTAAGAAATAGCCACAGTGCTCTACCTTGCAAACAATGTCTACCCAGTCCATTCAACTACAGTACTGACACAGCAGTCAGTATAAACTCACTCAGACGGTGTGCAATCACATTAATGTAAGGGCAAGTCTTGAATCAGCCTTGCTGAGGCATGCAGACCTTAGAAGAGCAGTGGCTGAAGCACTCCAAGAGACCTCCTTGAGCAGAACAGCCCTGATTCAAGCCCTAATACCAGGTAATACCCCGAAGAACTGCTTGCTTTGCATGGTTAGAGAAGTAAGAAAAGAAATCTCAGGTCTGTGTGCACACGCACACACAATATCAGAATAACTGCACTTGCACTTTGTTGGGCACCACTACATCAAGCAATTATTGGCTTTCATTATTATTACTACCTTGTGTTGTGAACTCAACCCTTATATAAGGTGCTATTAGAATAATTGTAGGCTTAGATAGGTTGAAAACTAGAGCTAAATGATTCAATGGTTTATTGACTAACAGCAAGAAGAAAGCACCTAAACCAAAACCTAGTCAAAACAGACAGAATCCTTAAGTATCTTGTGGAAAAAGACACAAAGCACACTTCTAAAAAAACCCACTCAGACTGAATTTTCAACAACCTCTTTGTTTGCACTTGGTAGACACAGAAGGGTCACACAGCAGGTCTGACCCCTGCTCCTGTTCCCCAAGGACAGTGCTCTTCGTATAATTATTTTGGTTACAGCTGTTTTGCATGAAGTGCAAAAGAGATGTTCCAGCACAGATTGCAAGCACCACATCACTTTGGTCTGGGGCACAAGGGAAGGCGGTATTGTGCTGGTCGAAGAACATGCAGTCCTGCCTCTCAGCAATTCTGTATCCTTGAGCGCTAAGGCAGGGGTGCAATGTGAGGACCAAAAGTAACCTGCTTCATTGTCACGGAATTTGATTGTACCCATGTGGTTTGGTTGCTCTGGGAATCTGGCAACACCTAAGGCAAAAAGTCCCTTCTGGATTTCAAAGTCTGTATCGAAATAGAATCCTAAGGAGGTCTTTACCCCCCTCTCACATGGGCACAGCTTTCCACAATGCTGTAAATCTGAGAGTGCCTTCTGCTGCCCGCCATGCTTTGCTTACTTTTAGTCTCACAGTGCCCTTCCCATCACCCCTTTCTTAGGGCTGTTTCTCTAACTACCTATATTTCAACAATTGACCTTATTTGCACCTCACAAATTTCCACCCATTTATGTGGTTCCCATTACAGGTTTGTTAATCTTTTTTTTGTCTGAAGAATCAAATACCAGGACCCCAAGCATTGCAGCAGCATGCCATATATATCTGAGCAAGATCTCAGCCTTCACCAACGCTCAGTACAATAACTACTAAGTGGAGTCCTCTCATCCTACTTGAAAAAAATCCAAATCCCCTTGTCTTTAACACAAAACAAAGCATTTTCAAAATAAGCCAACATCATGCTTAATACAAAGTTACTTTCAAACATAGGGTTTAATTGTACTGAAGTAGTTTGAACAGCCTACAAATACCTGAATCCTTCTCTGAATCTGAAGAGTTGAAGAACACAATTAGTTCAAACCTCAAAGTCAAAAGTGCTAAAAGCATTGTTGTTGTGTACAGTATTTACTCAGCAATAAAGCAGAAGCCAGTGTTCACCCTGGTTATTGATTTAATATACGTATAAAAATAAAGCAATTCAAAATACATTCTTTGGCTTCACTATTTATTCACATGTACAATTTCAATAATGCTAGCTAGAGGCACAGGTCATTAATGAGAAAGGAAGCATCAAAATCCTCTTCCTGAAAAATTTTAAAAGACATCAGTGAATTTAACTTCTCTCAGAGTGCTGTGACTGAAGCATCTCCTCAGTACCACAGTTAAAAACTATGAAATTGTATACCTATTCAAGTACCCAGTAATTCAAAATAGAATTACTAAGCTGCCCTGCTACCTGAAACTCTGCCCTTCAGAAGCTGTTTCCCACTGCAATAGGGTTTTTTTCCTCTCCGAAGCAATTATTCTTTCACTGGAATTAAATTTACGTGACTACTGTGGGGCTTTTTTCTCAAAAAATGAACACCAAAAAGAAGTTAAAAAAAAAAAAACACCAAAAAAAGAAACAACTAGTGAATGAAACTTTGATAAGAGTTTATGGTTCTTCTCAAGAGATATAACAGCTTTTTGATCATTCTACCTGGACTATTGTGGTTTAGTAAAGAAAAAATAAGCTTGTTTTATCTATTCCAGAACATTTAAATCACATCTTCAGGATTATTGGAATGTAATAAATCATGTGAATTTTCTTATTCAAATACCAGGTTACTGAAGAATGGGTGAAAAAGAAACGTATACATCTTCATGAAATTCATGTTCATTGCAGAAATAATTAAACCTAATAGCAAATAAAAACAATAGTATCATCCTAAAACTCAATTCACTAAAACATTAATATCCCCCCAGCCTGCCAAAAACGTTTATATCAGGATATAAATTCTGTCCATTTTTCCCTAGAAAATCTCTACTATAATGACTTTATTTCATGCTTCACTCAAAAGTAAGATTTTAAGCATGATTATTCAATAAACCCATATAAAAGACAAAAACTTTTCTCAGCTTCAAAATATGAAAATATTACTTGGCAACCAAAATGCATTTCTTTCTTAGGGCATCCATTTTCCTACTAAAGAAACTGAGAGGTGATATTGCATACTTTCAAGGCTTCTTCACAGATGGATCTTCCTTTGGAGATGCAATACCTACACTATGCAAACCACCATTAGTTACTGCTCAGAGATCCTCTGGAGGTGCATCAGTCATGCCTTAGCAACTTACTAAAACCCATTCAATCTTTTCAGCCAAAAAGCACCACCAGGCACAGGCAACCACTCACCAGTGACAGCCCAGTTATTGGACAAACACGATAAAACCATATTTCTCCTGGCCTTGTCACTGTTTCACAAACAGCCCACCCTCAGTACCCTAGACCTGCATCCAACATCTTCAGACCTCTAAGGCTGATCCATGTCACCCTTTCACAATCATAGCAGCCATCCCTTGATTTCTGCCCCTCCCAGATGCAGCTGCTGTCTGACCCTCCCCGCTGAGGGACAGCCGCGGGTGACTGCCTACCTGTCAGCTACTCCCTGCCAGTAAGGATGGAGCACTTGGGGTTTAGTTTTGTGTCTGCACCTCACCAGGTGCTCACCCTGCCTGCCACACCGACAAGCTCAAGCTCAGCCCCAGCCAGGCATCTGGCACACCTTTTCAACAGGGGCCTTTTCCTTTGGTCTTAAATATCAGGTTAGGAGTCATATCATCATCCAAACACATGCCATAAAAGAGCATTTATCTTCTGCTTTTTCTGTTGAAAATCTATTGTGAAAACATCGTGCAACACCATGTTGAAAGCAATTAACCCTCCTTCTCAATCTTGCCTATCCTGTCAAAACCAACCAACCAACCAGACTTTGATTCTCTTTCCTGACATTTCTATCTGAAGTGGAAATAAAATAGAAATTTTTTTTCTTTTTTTAAACAGTTTTTCTTCTCTGCCAAAAAGTTTCTTCAACAGTTTACTTCACAATAAATTCCTATCTTGACAACCCCACAGAATACTAAATTGTGAAGATTACCCAGTTTGATACTATGAAAAACACTGAAAGGGGAAAAAACACCCTTAGGAAATGGGTTTTTATGGAGGGTTTAATCTTTTTCACCTCCTTTTTTTTTCATGTCGTATTTTTCAAATTTATTTTGGTTTTATATGGTTCATCAGCACTCACTGTACTTATGAATCAAGATAAGTTACCTTTTTGGATTTTCATCTGGCAAAAAAAAGATTAATTACACCAAAAAAAAACTCACAAGACTGCCATCCTATCCATGTGAACAAGGTTAAGTATGTCAAATATGTCAGATGAAATTAATCAGGAAAAATCTATTACTTTGTACTGTGTTCATCTATGACCAAAAAATTGAGACCTGTGATGCAAATATCAAATTAACAGGCAAAACATGAAAAATGCAGGCTTGGGAAAGAAGAAAACAACAGTTAAAGGGGGAGAAAAGGAATACAACTGTATTTAATGCAATTATTAAGTTCATAGTAGGTTAAAACATCAGCTTGCATCAGTCCTTAAGGAAAAGACATATTCCCAGGTGGTATTATTCTATACAGCTCTATGCCTTACCCTAACAAAGGGCCTTCAATTGTGCTTCTCCACATCCAGCAAACACCCATGGGCTCACAAGAAGGAAAGGATAACATTTTGAGATTATTATTATTGTTGGCTC
This sequence comes from Falco peregrinus, assembly GCF_023634155.1. NCBI lineage: Eukaryota > Metazoa > Chordata > Aves > Falconiformes > Falconidae > Falco > Falco peregrinus. The sequence continues at coordinate 63,226,631 of NC_073724.1, read as the reverse complement.
CCTTTACATATTGTTGCAAAAGCCACTTTTTAAAATATTAAACACCTGGGAAAAGACATTGACAAAGCCTGAGATGTGAAAGAGCGAGCACTAAAATGAGCCCACCAAGCAAGCAATTTATTGCTACAGCTTGCATTCACCTCACCTGCTTGGCAATTTAGAGATCATGTACACTTAATGAAGTCAGCTACCCAAGGGAATTATGGCACTACCCTTTACAAATAACATAAATATTAACAAGGACTGTACTTCCTACCCATTAAAAATCTGTAGGTTGTAGTAACTCTAATTGGAATAGTAGTCAATTCTCACATTAATTCCCACCTTCCCTGAATTCTCAGTTTTATAATCAATAAGATTTTTGTGGACTTAAAATTTACTTTTCATCCAGATTCAAAAGTCTTTTCAGATGTACAACGCACCGCTGAAACACACATTGTTCTCTCCACTCTCAAAAAAGGTGCTGTAATAAGCTTGAAGACTTGTCTGCAAAAGGGAGCTGATGAGGCTGATGTGAATTTACAGCTTCTCAGCCTCTTCAAGGCAAACCATATGCCCACATCGTGAGGACACAGCCACCTCGCAGCACATCTAACTAGGATCAGCTGCCAAGAGGCCCCAGTGCGGATGTATCCTCAGGGCAACACAGCCACCAGCAACCAATGTCCCTCCCCATTCTGCTCAGTGTTTTCAGCTGGATCGGTGAGGTGGCCTCACTGGGCCATGCTGGTTTTTGCTTAAATGGGCTCAGGTTGCATGCCCATGTGAGGGATGTCAGTAGGTTGGGTGGCCATGTCAATCTACCCCCTTTAGCAGCAGTGCCATCTTAGATACATTTAAGGTACACTTGGAATTACACCTTACTCCATTTTAACATATTTGATGGCAATATCACCGTGTGACAGGCTCTGTGCAGCTTGCCCACACTCAAGAGAATAGGTACGTCTATACAGGTACTTCTGCAACAGAAGCAGAAGGTAGGAAAGCCAAGTCCAGACAAAACCAGAAGCACTTCCATGGAAGGGTGAATGAATTAACTCAAGGTGTGATTTGACAACAGCTCAAACTAACCTATGGTGGAGTTGCTACCCCCTTCTTTCATCCCAAAACCCAATCTCACCCAAAAAAAGCATGCTCACAGAAAGCAGGGCCCCCTACCACTCCAGTTAACACTACTTTATTCCACCACTAATATTTCAGCTGCAGGTTGTTTGCAGTAAGTAGCCAAATGACAGACCTTCCTATACTTCATTTCAGCACAAAGACAAACCACTTGTTTCTCCCCCGCACGGATTCAGCTAATCCTAATATGACATGTGGCCAATACAAGACATATTGCCTGCACTGGGGTCCAGAGTTCTGGGCATATAAATATGGACTAAACCCCAGGAAGCTTTCCAAGGAGTATGAGGAAAGCAAAATTTATATTCACGAGTGCTGCTATATAGCTTACTGCTTTGAAGGGTGTGGCAAGTGAAAAAAAAAAAAAAAAAAAAGCCTTTATTAAAATGGGAAGGATCTGCACTTAATCCTGGTGCTTCTTTACAGCGTCAACATTCTCTGCCTGCACATGATCACCCTTGTAATCCTGTCACTCATCCACCAAAATAAACCGCTCTACTAGAAGATAAAAGGGGAACTTAAGGCATAATTCTGCTCAGAACAGAGATATTTCATTATGGACCAATTTGAAAATTAACTATCACCTAGAAATGTAATGGTTTTATACTCTTCAAAAACTCTTCCATTCAGGTTTTCAGTTAAGCTCATGTATTGCATTTTGTGAACACAATGGTAGGTATCCAGAAACTACTTCAATATATAACTTCTTGGAGGAAAATTAATTTACTGATTTTGAGTTAGATGTTCCTTTTTTTTTCCTGTCTACACTGCAGCACATTTCTGAACATGAGTAGATGCTTTTTCCCAGCTGATCCTGTCATTTCCCACCAAACTTTCCCTCCAACTGCAAAGCCAGAAGTCTGACAGTCACCCTCTAAATTTCCTCTCGTAGGGTCCACTCAATTTAAAATTAATTCCAGCCTCTCATTACCCTCCTTTCTATTCCAACACATTAAAAATTATTAAATGTGTAATTAGATTATAAAAGTGATACGTGTCTAATAACTAAAATATGTTATTTTTCTTGTACTTCAGCTTTTATTTCAATGGCATACTAGAAGTGCAATCTTGTGCTACTTCAGCTTTTATTTCAACGGCATACTAGAAGTGCAATCTTGTGCTATACTGCTTTTAGTGTTGCAATAAATTAAAATCTATTGTAATAGTCAGTCAGCATACATTTGTATAAAAACTGTATACCAGCTTTCATAGAATCATAGAATAGTCAGTCGTGCATAATAAAACTACAAATAAAGACAATATAGAATCACAGATTCATAGAACTGTTTAGGTTGGAAAAGACATTTAAGATCATTGAGTCCCACCATTAACCCAGGACTGCCAAGTCCACCACTAAACCATGTCCCTAAGCACCACATCTACGCATCTTTTAAACACCTCCAGGGATGGTGACTCAACCACTTCCCTGGGCAGCCTGTTCCCATGCCTGACAACACTCTCAGGGAAGAAATTGTTCCAATCTAAACTTTCCCTGGTGCAACCTGAAGCCGTTTCCTCTTGTCTTATCACTTGTTACTTGGGAAAAGAGACTGACCCCCACCTGCCTACAGCCCCTGTCAGGTAGTTGCAGAGAGCGATAATGTCCCCCCTCAGCCTCCTTTGCTCCAGACCCCAGTTCCCTCAGATGCTCCTCATAAGACTTGTGCTCCAGACCCTTTACCAGCTCCGTTGCCCGTCTCTCGACACACTCCAGCACCTCAGTGTCCCTCTTGCAGTGAGGGGCCCAAATCTGAACACAGGGTTCAAGGTGCGGCCCCACCAATGCCAAGATCACTTCCCTTGTCCTTTTCTAATAAAAGCACAAGCTGCTGCAGATACCAGCAGGGATAGGCAACAATCAGTGGTTTTGTTTTCAAAAATAATGATCAAGATGGCTTTAGCCTGAGAGGAGCAAGGGGATGGTCCTGTCCAGGAATGAGCCCTATCTTTACTGGGCTCATATCTGTGTATGTCCCCACAAGTAAGTTAGGAATAGGAAAAATGCAACAACTGCTTCAAGGAAGAGATATAAATTGGGACAGCTCTTCCCCACAAGCACTCAGATGCCAGGGTGTGCAGAGGGCAAGCAGAAGTGGATAGCCACTTAGCCTTTGTTCAAACCCATCCAAAATGCCTGATGACCCTTCTTGCTTTTGCAACAGCACTTTTGAAGAAAGGTGAAACAGCTCTGTAAAATGTAGCTCTTTCAAGAGCACTTATCTGCTTTAAAGAAGTAAAAACCTGTTCTGAAAGCAAGCTGGAGACCCTCTTGATGCCTGTATATAAAGACACTCCCTTTCAAAATACACAATTTTACCTTTGCATACTACTAATAATCACCTGTTGACCTCAGTGGCTGCTTTTATCTCCCTGCCTTAGGCTTTATGGACCACATAAAATGATAGCTGGGAGTTAACAAAAAAGACCACTGACATTGTTTGCTCTGCCTGATTTTGGAAAATAGCTTAAAATTTTACATCTGTATAGAAGAAATTAATTACATATAGAAGGAAAAAGTCACCACGTGTCATATGTAGGTCTTTATATAACAAGACAAAGGAAACATAATTTATCAAACGAAAATATCATGTCCAGACATAGTCCTGAGAATACTGCAGTAAAATTGAAAAGAATAAATAAATTTTAGTAAAAGAACTACAGAACCAATAAGCTTTTTTTTTCTGAAGACATTAGATATTGTAACACATTGAGGTTAGCTTAATACTAATCTCCAGGACTGTTTTATTCCTAGGTATTGAAAAGTTAGGAATGTTAAGAAACAGCTAATATTCCCTAGGGAAAAATCTATCTCATTTCAAGCTTTCAGGACATATTCCCTCCTGACTATTAGAAGTGTTTTGTCAGCTTGGAAGCATGAAAGAAAGCCTCCAAAATTGTGACTGCTGAAATTCAGGATAATTAGTGAAAAGAAGGTTCACAGTATGATTGCCCTGTCTCTAGCATCTCCTACAGCTGACTACTAGAGATGATAGTGTGCTAGATGACACATTGTGTGGATTTCTCATGTTAGCAAATTGATCTTTCTCCAAAAGTGCCTTCCTCTCCTAAAAACAAAAATATGAAAACTTGGATCTGAACTTCACTCAGAATGAATGCTGCAAGGAACACGTATGATACACCATCAAAGACAAGAAATCACTTTTGTTAAAACAAAAGAAATATTCTAAAGTGTAATTCAGCAAAAAAAAGTAAATCATCAAAACAAGCTGAAATTAAGGAATAAAAACATGACCAACTAAGTTTAAAAATAATGTTGTGGGACCAGCTTTGTAATTCAATCTGTATACAACAACAACAAAAAAAAATAGAAATTCTTACTGGCTAGTAACTAAACTTCCTCTGGAATTTATGGCTCAGTCTTACTCTTACAGTAATGAATGCTTATGAATCTTTTACTGAAATGAATACTTATGAGCCTTTTAATTTTTTTTGGAAGACATATGGATCTTCCACTCAAGTAAAATTATTGCTGAGCCTTAATCATGTTTTTTTCCAACAGTACAATATTATTACTTCCTAAGCATTCAGGATCTTTCATTTTGGCACTAATTCCCAGTACCTGTTAATAACAGTACTGCTTTTATTTCCTGGAACTGGAATAGTCATTCAGGGGCAACCTGCACTGCCTAAGTTACTTTGGCAATGATGCTGCACATGCATATTTAAATTATGCATCTCCAGCAGTTAATCTCTCCTACAGCTTGTCCTGTTTGGACCAATATAAAGCCTAATCTAAGCCCAAACAGGAGGATTTTCAGATTTCTTGCAGCTAGGCAGTATCTATTTCCCTTTACTATAAGTTTGTAGATGGTTGCACTTTGCTGAATGCTGAAAACTATGAAAATACTGTCCTACAGGTACAGGTGAGAGACATAATCATGCAGACAGTTCTTTTTTTAAAAAACAAACAAAACCAAACAAATCAAGGTTGGTCACTTTTAAAATATATTAATTAGCCTCTGTACATGGGATTAATCTCTGCAGACTTTATCAAGATAAGGTTTAGGCCTCTGGTCATTAAAACCGGAAACATTACTGTTTCCCTCTGTTCCTTAGTAAAAGCAAGATTCCTTTCTAATGTTATTAGTTAAAAGTTCTGACACCTTTAAGAAGTACTATCCCACCTAGTAGCATATTTAAATCTGCATATTAAAAAAAGAAAGAAAACTATAAAAATGATACTTACATTTTGTAGAAAGAAGTACAAACTGGAGAAATACCCCCATTAAAGAATGCTTTGACAATCAGTTGCAAGAGCAGTATCTTTTTTCATAATATTATTGTTACACAATTTTGTGATCCAAGATGCAGAACTAAAATCTGCCTTTCCACCTTTTGACCTCTGAAAGGTCAGAGTGGGGTTTCTGATTTGGATTTGGGTCATTTGTGCTGTTGTTACATGCCTCTGTGTTGCTCCCATTGATTTTAGCCTCAAAAGACACTTTTAGATTTAGTTTCATGTTGAAGCTGAAAAGTGCAATCTCAAATCTTTCTCTTTGAAAGATGCAAAACCTAAAACCCAGCTACAGTTGTTGGCTACGTGTACTCCATAGCCCTATACGTTGTTTCTGTATGAGAGGGAGTTTGGAAGATGATTCAATGACCCATCCAGAAGAACACGACTAAAACAAACAGAAGATAATGAATCTGGTTGCTGCTTGTATGAAACAAGGAATGGGTGGCAAGGCAAAGGCTGGCACAATGATTAAAAGAAAAACCACCCCAAACCAGCCAGATGTTCAGCAGAACGACTTGCAGGTGAGGAATGTTGGGACCATCTGATGGGTGAGGTGGCAATTGCTCCCTTCGTGTCTTCTCTCTTCTGATGCAGTGTACCAGAAACAATAGTAATCTCCGTTTGAGATGAGATTAAAGAGTAGGAAAAATAGGTTGTATCACTTACAATCCATCAAAAGGGAGTTTATTCTGGCTATTTTGGTTTGGGCCCAATTCAGGATTTTATATTGATCTGGGTAGCTCTTCCATGTCACCACAACAAGACTTGAATACCAACATGGAGAATCCTATGACAGGTGTGTCATGGCCCTTTGAGGAAAAAATTGTCTCAGTGCTATGGAAATTTCTCATATCACTGTAGAGATGTTTGTGTTAGGTATGGCATAGAGGGAGGGAGGAGGGCCTGTTCCAAAACAGCTATCACAGTATAAAACACCTCTCACAGGAACATCTAAAGATGTTTTATAAATACCGATGAAGTCCCCCGAGACCCTGACAATTTTCTGAAATAATATGCTTGTATTGCGGAAAGTTACTCTGCTGTCTGGAGGAGTTAGTGAATTGCACAAGACCATAAATGTGTAACAAAGCTCTCAGTAAACATAGGTTATTGCAGAAGAACTGTAAGAAAACATTGTGGCACGAAGATGGGGTGGGAAAGAGGGAAGCTGGTTTCTCCTGATAATGATGCTCCACGTTTCCACTTCCAGATGTTTACAGCTACTGCCTGTCACCAGCCTGCCATGAAGGACATGCAGCCTCTCTTGCAGGACAGTGCTGGTCAGTGGGGCTCGGACCTCCCTTCCTGCTATTTAAGCTACTTCTTCAGAGTGCCCAGGGCAGGCACCAGTCTTACTTCTCCCTTGCCACAGCTCAGTGCCTTGCCAGACTGCAGGAACAATGGCAGAAGAGATACTTGCCTTGCTTACCTTTCTGTGTGATAAATTTTTGACTCAAAAGATGTGCAGCTGAAAGTGGCTTTATTTTTTAAGCATGTAGTTTCCCTTCACAAATACACTTGTCTTAACATGCCTTTAAACTTGTTAGTAGGCAAATACTTGGAAGCAAACTGCAAAAAGTCCATTAAGTGTCACGAACACTCTCAGCCTAGGTGCAATTTTAATTTAACTAATGTTCTTTAATAACGTGGCATCTGACAGGCAAAACTATTTCCATTCAAAAAAGAAAATGCATGGGAAATTTCAGCAACTATTCATTTTGTGAATATATAACAGTAAGCTAATTATATTATTAAAAAATCAGGTTATTCCATACAAGATCCTGTTGCCAAAAAGTATTTCTCAGCACTAATAGCATTTTGACATTTATACCTATAATGTTATTATTATGTGCCCATTGGAATACAGAGAACATAGTGATTGCTCTCATAACCAAACAGGGAAACACTCCCAACCAACTGGGGGGGGGGGGGGAAGAAACAAAAAGAACAGAGCTATCCCAATGTGCCACAAAAAGGCAATTAAAACTACACTTCTTTTTGCTGAAGTTATTGATTTTTTTATTAAATGAGCTCTCACTTTGGCCATTTACATGAAAATGGAAAAAGAGGACTGGCCATCTGTCAGTGTCAAGTCAGAGCAGTGACTGAAATCTGCATAATCACTAGTGTTTATTTTCACAGGTTTTCCTCCTGTGCTTCTGGGTCACAAAGAGAAGTGATGGACACAGCTGCTGGCTTTCAGAGAGAGTTAAGCCCTGAATTGCCTCCCTACTCACCAAGCTGACCACGATGAATTTGTAAGCATGGTTGTCCTTCAGTAGCTCAAAGTACTTCTTAAGTACCAAAAAGTACACATTTCTCTGGCTGGGCTGTGTGTGGGAGTTTTCCCATCTTGAGATACAAAAAATGCCCTCATAATGTATATTTAATTGACAATGAAACCACTCAAAAGTCAGTTGTGATTGGACTTGTTCAGATGAACACCCAGGTGGACAGTAACTGATTTAATCTGTTTTGCTTGTCCTTGGTGATAACAACTGCCATTCTAAAAAAGTGTCACAGGAGAGTTCATACAAGGTTTTGGCAGACAGGCTATGTGCTTTCTAGAATACAAATTATTAGGACTTAGCTCTGAATCTTCAGAAGTTTTAGGTATTACTTTTTTTTTTTTTCCCTTTCCTTTCCTTGGGGTTTTTCTACTCTCTCAGCTTAGTGAGCCTTATCCTGCTTCTGTTGTTATTGCAAAATACTCAGAATATATTTCTGGAGTGAGTTTTTAGAGTGCATGTTGGAACTGTTTATCAAATACAGGGCAGACTAATGCTACTGCTTCATTTTGGAAAAAAATTAATCAGCAATTGCAAAAAAGCAATCCATGTGGACTAAGGCTACTAGATACCAAAGATTAAGACCCTTTTCCGATGCAGTACTGAAAAATCCCAGAAAAGGGAAATACAAATTTGATACTGAAAATGAAATAGGTCTTAACAGTGACCAGAAGTTCCATGTGAAAAAATAACACATAAACGTACGTAAATATGAACAAATGTCCAAGATCCCAGATATGAGGTTTATTTAGCATCTACATGTTTCTTAGCTTAATGCAGTAGTTCACAGCAATGAGGATGACACTGAATTACAACTGTTTGTTCAAACAAAGGCATGGGAAATAGTAGCTTTCCGTATTTATTTCACATATTGAACATAATAAATTAGTCTGCCTCAGAAACTTCCTTGATTTAGCCAGAGTTCAGAAAAAGTATTATGTGTCTTATTGAATTTCATTCAATAATAGTAAAAATGCACAAATACAATATGCACAGCTACACCGACTCAGAAACATCTATCAACAAGGGTAAGTTGATAGTCTTCACAGAGGCTCATCCCACATATCTTTGATATTCTTCTTTTAAACCTCTGCCTCAAATAATAGCTTTTTAACCAAAGTATTAAATGTGATTAACAGCTCAGAGTAGACAAAAAAATTAGATATATTAAAAAGGCAGTATTAGCTTTATTAGCAGCACTCCTGGCTTTGCCTTTTATTCATACAAAAGGAAAATAAACTAAATCTAAGACAGTTTTAACTGGAGCTCTAGGCAGTCTTGTTAAACTGCTTGGGTTTGGCTGGATGGGAGAGTTCTCTTTTTCACTGATCCTTTCATCAAACAACCTCACCTCTTTTTCCTGACTTCTGTATAGCATGACTTCTAATTCGGGAGGTTTCATATTTTAGTTCTAATAATAAGATAGTATCAGCTAAACTTTGCTTATGTTTTAAATCCAAGCCTCAGGTCCTTCCATTGAACTTTGGGATGTAAAGAGACCTTGGCATATATGGCAGATAAACAAAGGAAAAAATACAGTTTGGGATCATCCTGAAATTTTCCCCAACTCAGGTTTTCCCCTAGTCCTGTTACTGGAATAGGAGTTTAGCTGTAAGAGGGCTTCAGTGCCCATGTGAGTGTACAAGAGAGGAGGCTTCATTTATGTCACTTCAGTGCTCTTCTCCCCTTATCTGGGAGTATCATGAAAACGTGGGACTAGAAGGATCATTAAAGATCATTTAGTCTAACTTCCAGCACTGAGACAGAATAAAATATAGACAAATATAAGTAGGTAAGATAATAATCTAAATCTGCCATTAAGGCCAATTTTCTTTTAAATTCCAGATGAACGTAGAGTTGAAGAAAATAGTTCTTTATTTGAATTCACTTATTAGGGCCAATTCTGCAAATGTGCTTGTGTACTAGTCATTAAGCAAAGACTTAATTCTCCTTGAGTCATTTGAATTGCCTGCAAAAGAAAAGCATGGTGTCTGAATATATGCAAAACACAGACTGAAAGCCAAAAAATACTCTAATGGTGAAGGCACTTGCTTCTTTGTTCTTTGGTTTGTTAAAGGGGAGGTTTAATGGCAAATGGTGATATTGAAAAATTATATTTTCTGTACTTCGAGTATAATTGGAAAACTAATATGAAAATCATGGAAAAAATCTAAATTACAAAAGAATTATAATTCCATTAGTTATTAAATTAAAATATTGCCATCTTTAAAAAGTCACTGATGATATCTGCTTATTGTAAATATAAAGAATAAACATAGACTATAGATCTGTATTCTGACCTAAATTTGCTGACTTCCTCTAGCCAACTCCATTGTGCTGACACATATCCAAGCTCCTACTGTAGAAAAAAAGAGATATGCCAAACTTGGCTTACGCTGAGCTTACAAAGAAATTACAATGATTTTAAGCTTCTGCTCAAGAATCAGAAAAGACATTTCACTTTTAGCACAAACATTATAAACAGAATAACAGACTCAAGAGTACATTTCTAAAGACTATATACATAGGTGCAATTACAGTGAACCTTAACCGCCCTATTTTTTAAATATTGTGATGTTGCATATAAATTGTTAATTTAAAGAACGTTATGGTTGCAGAAGTCATTTGCCCATATACAGCCTTTAGGAAATGCCAGAACTAGGAGTGCCCATTTCTTTAAAATCTTTTTCCACAACGCTTAGGTCTTATTAAACATACCAGCCTGACAGTGCTCATCTGATGAACAGCTATTCAACATTGCATTATTGTTGGAGCTTAGCCCAATATCTTATTTACTACAAATGATTCAAATCCTAGTCTGAAAGAGCAGTCATTAATTTTCTCATGGGCTTTTTCAAGGCTGCTGTCATTTATACTAGCCAAAGGCCTCAGGAAAATTAATCTCCTTTGCAGGTGAAGGCCATAATAGAATCATAGAATCATTCAGGTTGGAAAAGACATTTAAGATCATCAAGTTCAACCATTAAGCCAGGACTGCAAAGTCCATCACTAAGCCATGTCACTAAGCACTACATTTATGCATTTTTTAAACACCTCCAGGGATGGTGATTCCACCACCTCCCTGGGCAGCCTGTTCCAATGCTTGACCACCCTTTCAGTGAAGAAATTTTTCCTAATATCCAACCTAAACCTCCCCTGGTGCAGCTTGAGACCATTTCCTCTTGTCCTGTCACTTGTTACTTGGGAAAAAGAGAATGACCCCCACCTGCCTACAGCCTCCTTTCAGGCAGCTGTAAAGAGCAATAAGGCCTCTCCAAGTCTCCTTCTCTCCAGACTAAACAGCTACAGTTCCCTCAGCTACTCCTCACAAGACTTGTGCCCCAGACCCTTCACCAGCTCCGTTGCCCTTCTCTAGACATGCTCCAAGACCTCAACATCCCCCTTGCACTGAGGGGCCCAAACCTGAACACAGGATTCGGGGTGCAGCCCCGCCAGTGCTGAGTGCAGGGGGACAATCACTGCCCTGGCCCTGCTGGCCACACTGTTTCTGACACAAGTCAGGATGCTGCTGGCCTTCTTGGCCACCTGGGCACACTGCTGGCTCATGTTCAGCCGGCTGTCAGCCAGCACCCCCAGGTCCTTTCCCACCAGGCACCTTTCCAGCCGCTCTTCCCCAAGCAATCCTGATTTCACAGCTGTGAAACTGTGACACAGTGACATCATGTTAGATGTGTCCACAAATAATGAGTGAAAACTGACAGTTTCCCACTAAGCTTATGTGAACTGAGGTACATGGTGGCTCACCATTCAGACAGAACTGAGCATATTTTCATGGGACAGACAAATAGCTGACATGAAGATAACCTTATCTTCCCTGTAGAAAAATTTCATGTGAAGATAACCCTATACCTCCCACAGCAAAATTTCATAATCTTCCTTATAATCACTGAAGAGCTACAGAGCTCCTTTAAGATGGGGTGCAAGATAGTTTAGCACATAGAGACACTTAGTAGGTTTGCCAAATCTCATTCTTAGGAAGGATCTGGGGTTGGGTTTTTCCCCCCCTCTCTCCTTTGTGAAATTTCCCCCTGAAGCTCAAAGGGAAGCAACTCCTGAGAACCAGCAGCGCTTCAGGATGGTTGGGAGAGCCACAGGTTCTGCAGCAGCCACCAGACATCAGCACACATCCAGTGGCCCTGTGTTTAAGCCACCCCCTCCCAACTGACCGTATCCTACATAGAAACAAAGCAGCAGAGTAAAAGGTAAATGCAGAGGAACTGCTGTAGTGCTCATGCCCTACAGCTGTCACAATGGTGACATTCAAACATTAACTTCAGCACTTACATAGTATTCTTTGGGACCATTTATATCTAGTCAAGCCAAGATATCTATTATATAGGTATTTAAATCGGAGCGAGTCACCCTAGGCTCTCTTTATTGTCAATGGAGAGAAAGAAGCAGTTCTAGGGCATGATTCATCTCCTCCTAAGGCAGGTGTCCAAAATAGGTCAGATGAATCATGCCCTAAAAGCATCTGTTTCTTTCCATTGACAGCAAAGGGGGCAACACCAACAAGCTCAAATGCAAACTGCTATCACATAGCAGACTTCCGAAGTTTGGGGAGCTGAACCCCATGCCTTACAAAAAGGTTGAGGTGCCAGGACTCGATCTTGCCAGGTGCAGCCTTGATAGGAAAAAAGGTTTTTTTTTTACTCATCCTCAAATTCATTCCCAAAAGTGCATCTTTATCTTTTTCCCCTTTGCATAGGAGCTGTTTTCCTTCTTTCAGAGGCTCATGTCACCTTGAGCTTCGCAGTGTGCCCTCCTACCAGGGCTCCTCTAAGTACTCTCCCTGCTTCCTCAGGCACTTCCCCTCCTCAGCAGCCTTCTGAGCGCATTTATCCCTTACAGCTGCATTTCCTCATCCCATCTGCTGGCTTGCCAGTGCCCGCATTAACCATTTCTCTGCTTGAAAGGGCTTGTAAACCCTAACCCACTCCACAACTTCAGATACTCTCATTAACATTTACCCATAGCATGCACACTGAAGATCATGTATGCATGGTAGCTTACTGCATTTGAAGGAAAAAAACTGGAGAAGTGATAAAACAATGTAAAAACTATAGTATTCTGGCCCTTCTGAAATAAGGAATCTGTAGGTTTCCCCTCAAAAAGTATTCTACAGTATTCAAGCACCCTGCACTGTAATAATGAAAATATTGCAGCAGCACAGTAATGGTGATACTATAGTTCAACCACCATGAAAATAAAACATACAAGTCTACATAAGCAAGTTGCATGAATGAAGAGACTGCATCTTTCTTCCTTCCAAGTGGAACTACAGCCTATACACTTCAGGACAAAAAATGTTAACTGTTTCACACAAGTTAGACATTACGTTACCATGCACCAACACAAAATAGCAGCAGCAGCAGAGACAACTCCACAAAACGGGTGACGAAGACAGTGTCTCATGAATTCTTAATTCATTAAGGAATTAATATACTCCTACAATTTTTAAAGGGATAAATCTGTTCTGAAGAGCAAGGCAATTTGGGGAAATGTGTAGTATCTAATCATTTCCCTTTTGATCTGAAAACACACCTTTTAAGCATCACTGTGTGCAGCTGAAAGAACAAGAAATGAAGGTAAAAATCAAACTATAAATATTAAAACCTCTGTTAAAAAAACCCTAATCTCTGTGAAGTTTTCCCAGTTCCTAAATGGTAGCTATCATGTGAAAGACTGAAAAGCAGATAATACACAGATTCATATATTATAGAATTCTCCTGTGTTTCTAAGCCTTAGTTTTCCAATCCCAAAGTCATCAACTCAGCCAGTTATGAGGAAAAGAAAAGCATTGTGCAGCCTTAGGTTTAAACAGCACAAAATAAATAATTCTAATTTTATGTATATGAAAATTATTACTGAATGAAATGGAAATATGCATTTATATTCAGCTAGGTCTATGCTTGTAGGATTAAAACCTATTTCATGACTAAGTATATCTCAAAACATGCAACTCCGATGAATTTTTCATATCTATCATTTTCTCTTTTTTTGTGTGGTTCAAAGAAGATACGCAAGTATGAGTATAAGGTAGCAAAAATTATCATCATTTGGGTTCAACATTCTTTTCTCCTCTTGGAAAGGGAGAAGAAAGTGTCAAATGTATGAATAGAAGGATAATTTCAATAGAGCAAGACTGTTTGAGAGTGGCTCCATGGAGAAACTCCTATTTTAACTTAACTGTCTCTGTATAGGCTGTGCTCATCACAAAGGAGCATGAGTGCTGCCAGTCATTTGCATGATTAACTAAAAAAATCATGCCCAAACCAAACATATGACTTTGTTAAAAACCTATAATTGGCACACTGAGGCTCTGACCTGACAAGCTGTGCTCCAGTGGATATGGGGGAATTGGTGTGCCCAGCCTGAGATCAGCTATGGGAAACAGCAGTGACCTTAGAAGCAGAAATCTGTCCCTGTAACCCAGCTGCAGAAACTGAAGCTCCATGTTTTGTCCTGACTTTAGTACAGTGTGTTTATTCTTTGGCCTGAAGAACAAGAAATGTGGAGATCTTCATTTTAAGTTTTATGGTAGACGTAGCTTGGAAGATAGAAAGCCAATTATTTGATGAGAGGTGGGGGTGTTTATTAGATGAAGTTACTGTCTCTAACTTTTAGAACAAACTATTCAAAATTTTAAAAATGTAATGGCTCATTTTTCTTGAATAAGAGTACTTATTTCTCAATAGTACACATAGATACTAATCTCACTGATGATATCATTGGTATCTTCTGAATGGGTCAGAGATTTAAAAGCATGCTGTAAACTTGAAAATCAGATTTTCAATGGCATCTTAGTGCTCTTTATTCTTCACTTTGTTATTACAAAAGGCAACCCAGAGCCAGGAAAAAATAGAGAAAGCTTTTCTAAAGGTATAGCTACAAAAAGTTCTGAAGCCTTCTCAAGCCAAAAATCTCAAACTGATCTTAATAAAATCTCTTTTAAAATTTTCCTATCCATTATTTTTCTTTCCAATTCATCTGTTAAACATTGTTCTACTATTATGCAAATTGAGCAGAACAGATAAGCACTAATAGATCAGACATCAATATCTGAAGTGAAAACAGTCTTCCAAGCTTTTAACCTGGCCTTCAAAATAAGACATATACATTAAACAGATCAATTTTATCAAATTTAATCATGCTATTTGCCTGCATTTTCCATGACAGAATATTTTTAATTCTAAAATTACTAGCATTTGCTAAAGGTCCTTAGTAACATGGAGGAAAGTGCAAGACGGCACTCTCTTCTGTAAGTTGCTCAGTTACTCATGCTTGAAAACTAATCATATTGAAAATTAACAAAGCAGTGAAAGAAGTTCATCGATCTATAACTTTCATATCTCTCTTGATCCTGCCATAATACCCTTGGAAGCAACCCTCTGTGTTCTTATGTCCTTGTGTCCTTATTCTAAGATGCAGTCTTTCAGCTTAATGTCCTTTGTATCAGGCTATTAATTTAGAGTCCAAATTACATGTAACAGCTTTTGTATTGCACCAGCTGAGCCCCCCACAGGTATCATGGCCCAGGTGTCTCCTGGGTCAGGGTGAGGGATGAGAGTCCCCAGTGAGGCCACCAGGGCCCATGGGTGCACTCAGGGCACAAGTACAAAGTAGTAAATATATTTCTGGGAGAAGTACATGCTCCTTTAAAAAGCAGCAGCTGATTGCAAAAAGGGGAAAAACATTCATTTCAAGAATCACACTTTCTCAGATGCATGATGGTACCAAAAACAATTAGTTTTACATTTGTAAGACCATGTCACTGAAATGATTACCAGTAATGGTTGCATTGTCTCCTTCTTGGGCTACACTGGTGGGTTTCACAAAAGCTATTAATTCCACCAACTTACCTTGGCTTGTCCTTAGGCCGTCAGGACTAGAAAAATGCTATCCACAAAGATTGTTAAGACTGACAATCCTCTTAAAAGCTGTTGTTGATTACACAGCTCCCACCCACCTCTGCAAATGAAAGGGAAACAGCAGTAGCAGAAATTTGTCCTTAGGCTGCGCAACTCTGCCTGCCTGATTGACTTGCACAACCTTCAATGTGCTGGATGAGGCTGTACAATGCACTCATCATTTGCAAGCATCCAGGACAATGTGCTTGGAACTTTTCTGCAGGTTTCAACTAGGGCTATCACACTCTTTTTTATCATTTCAGAAAAAAAGGAAAAAAGAGCATGAAATTTCCCATACTAATTCCATATATGCAAACTATTGTAGCCTGGGAGTGTGCAATTCTTATATGCTCCCTCTTCCATGTTTGTTTTCCAAAAATTCATATCTCCATGCAGTTTGTTTGGTTGAAACTGTTCCTGAATGCCTGACTTATTCATTTGCATTAAGCATTGTGTCCTCGCTTTGGACATAGCACATGCACCATCTCTTGCTCTTCAAATCTCTGTCCATTTCTGCCCCTTGTTTAGGAAGCAAACCAGAGAAAAGGCTTTTAACTTTCTACACTTAATGAATAGATACTAGGTACTGATTTTACCTTTGATATGGCAACAACCTGTAGCATAAATAAAGTGAAAATCAATTCCATACTGCTCCTCAAAGCCTGTTACACATCTTTTAGCCCATGTAACTCATGGTCTCATAATTCAAATTGAACAAAAAAAAGTTCCAGCAGACATCTTGTCTAAATTAAGCTTATCCAGCAGGAGAAGTACCTGGTATAGCTAATGCCAAAATACAATAAATCTATGTCACAGTCAGTACCTTCTTTTGCAATGTGGTGGAATACGACCAGTCTGTAGGTCAACAAAGCATGAGGAAAGAAAAGGTGCAAACTGCCCAAAAATTTTGAGGACATAATTAATTTCTGCCAGATTTTTTGAGTTTCCAGGACAACCTCATGTTTTATCATGTGGGAAATTGAAAAAGAATTAACTGGAAGGTTATTACTTAGCAAGAGATTGCTTAGATGAGATTTGTTAAGGAGATTGACATTTACAACAATGAAATTTATTTATGGTTTGTGCAGCCACCGGAAAAAATAGATCAGATTGCAGTTGATTTAGGTTGGCCAAATGCATTATTGGGAAATGAAACAGTGTCTCAGTATCAGCATACCAGCTGCGACAAGTCTCTTCGCAAACTGATACATGGCCCTCCGATGGCCATGGGCCAATACTGTTACCCTGCATCCAAGTAGCTAGCTGTATGTGAAAGTGCTCTGTTGCACCGGTTTTGACTAGGATAGGGTTAATTTTTTTCCACAGAAGCTAGGATGGAGCTATGTTTTGGATTTTTGATGAAAACAGTGTTGATGACACAGGAGTGTTTTAGCTATTGCTGCAGGGCTTACACGGCATCAAGGACTTTTCTGCTCCTCACTGCACCCCACCAGCAACCAGGCTGGGGGGGCACAAGAAACTGGGAGGGGACACAACCAGGGCAGCTGGCCCCAGCTCACCAAAAGGATCTTCCATACCATATAATGTCACGCTCAGCATATAAAGCTGGGGAAAGAAGAAGGAAGGGGGCATGTTCAAAGTTACAGCATTTATCTTCCCAAATAACCATTACTTGTGATGGGGCCCAGCTTTCCTGGGGATGGCTTAACACCTACCTGCTGGTGGGAAGTAGGGAATGAACTCCCTGCTTTGCTTCCCTTGTGTACACAGCTTTTGCTTTACTCATTAAACTGCCTTTATCTCAACCCACAAGTTTTCTCACTTTTATCCTTCTGATTCTCTCCCCCATCCCACCAGGGTGAGGAGTGAGTGGCTGTGCGGGGCTTAGTTGCCAGCTGGGGTTAAACCACAACACTTGTCCTAGGGGAATATCAACAATTATATTTTGGATCTGTTTTGATTGCCTTTTTGCATACTGTCTTGGTACTACCACTACCTTGCCAAGGAACTCAAGATCTTTCTTCAGCCTTTTTAGCCAGTGCTTTTGGTTAATATTCTTTCCTCTTAAATATCAGGAAAAAAACCATACAATATATTGCTGTGAATTAGCATCTGTCTGAGATTTCCCCATCAGTTCCGCCTCTGTTTGTGCACATGTGCAAGCCCCAATATAATCAAATAACTTAAATAACTACTTTTGTGCATCATCTTCCCATTCACCTGCCTCTCTGAAGCTGTACTAAGGCCTTGCAACCTCCAGAGCATAAAGTCACAACCAAGAGCATAGTAAAACATACAACAATTAATAATTACTTTTAATTCTCCATAGTGATTATGAATGGCATTGGGAATTGGGGCAGGGGTTCAAGATTTCTGGTCAACACATACCTTGTAAATGCCAGTATGAAACCATTCTGCAGAAAGTCCCAGGAGCAGCAATATTTCATGCAGTACTAATTATTTCTCTTTCTCCTTCATTTGTTTTATTCTCTTGAGCAAGCAGTACCATTTTCTCCTTCCTATGGCATTACAGTCTCAGATGCCTACTCACTATCAGCAGCTCCCCTACTCCCATGATACAGCCTTCTTTATTTCTGAACAGGAAATTTATCAATGTATTGGGGGGGGGGGGGGTGTTTAAAAAAAAATTAAAAAAAAAATTAAAAAGATCAAAGATTTGTCAGAGCCTTCACATAATTGCTGATGCCAGCTGTTCACAATTCTTGAATCAGGTCCCCACACACTAAAAGGCAGCATTTAAGTTGAATGGGAGGAGAAAAGTACCTTTGTTTTGCTTTCTGTTTTGTGAACATTTAAACACCATTTTGAATAACTTCCTGACTTTTTCTTGCAGGCCCTAGAGCTAAGAGCATATTAAAAATTATATATGGATTTCTGATATTTATATTGCTCCAAGAACTAGAACACTAAGAAAACTTTATAATCACTGACACATTCAAAGCCTATGGGCAACGTAGTCCTTTTTGGTCTATCTAGAGTTCTTCTCCAGTGTATCCTGAATCTACCGTCTTTGTACCTGCTATTTACCCAAACAGATAATTAAATAAAAATCTTAATCTGTGCTGAAATTAATCTCTACAAGTAAACCTTTGTTGATCATGAAACAGCAGCTTGGAACCAGGGAGGGTATTTTCTGAAGGTAACTATTTGCAACAATAATTCTCATTTCTCATTTAAGCACATCAATACACCCTTGAAAACCATTGGAGACAGGCTGTTGCAAAGGATTAAAAGATAGTGCTTGCTACTGTGAGCATGTGTGAGAGAGCGTGTATGTGCATCTTCATTTAGAGTTGTGTTCCTTCAGCTGTTGTTACTCCAAAAATAATGGATTGGATATAAAATGGTAGACATTTCTGTGTGCCTTTCTTGTCTGGATACAAGCCAGAAAACAATTTTAAGCTTAACTGAAAGACTTGTTTAAATTGTTTTCACAGTTTTCCACACTAAAATGTTAACCCTTGTACCATCCTTTAAATATGTGTTGGGCTTAGCCAAACTAAAAAGAAAGGACTCTGGAACTCAAACGAAAACAAAGACAGTCCCAATTGCTCTGTGACTAGGAGATTTAATTCCTTCCCCATTAACTTCCTACATAGGGCAGTCTGCTTAGATTTTTTAACACAGGTGCTTGAGCCATGTATGATTCCTAAACCACCTGCCAGCCAGTATACAAAGGGCTGACCTAGAGCTGAGCAGAAGTCTTGAGCAATCTACAGGACAACTACATGCTCATTTTGAGATGCAAATTATGCTTCTCTTAAGCAAGATTTTATGCCTGTGCTGAGCCTTGTCAGCTCAACCTGCCAGACTCTGGGAAGCTAATTTGCACTCAAATTTTAGGCAGTAAAGCAGTTATCTAAGGAAATAATCACGTTCCTCATATTGCAAATGGAAGAGGGGAAATGCCTGCAGAGGAATAGCATGTCCATCTAACATAAATACACAGATTCAGGCAGAATGGCTCTATCTTTGGACACCTCTAAGGTATCTAACTCTTTCCACTAGTGCTTTTATGAATGTAGTTTAGCAGACTAAATTAATTTAGATGAATTAGGAGACTGAAATTGAAGCCCACATTAGGTAAAGGTCCTCACTAGTCTGCTCTATTTGTCAACAACATTCACTTGCAACAGTTTCTGACCCCTCAGCTTCACATATTGCTATTAATTAAATATTTATTCATTTCTGTGATGTTAATGCACTCAGTTATGGATGCATAGTTGAGCAGAAAATTTAGACAGAGGTATTCTGGTATTCATGAGAAACCTGGAGACGAGAGATTCATGTTAACGGTCCAGTAAACCTGGGTGAAAATCAGCAGATTAAAAGGGAAAGACAAGAAGAAACACATGGTTGACAGTGTATGTTTTGATTTTTTTCTCTTGTTCCACAAAGGTTAAGAGGAATAAGAGCTTTTATAAACATCAAACTCAAGAACTGCATTAAAAAGAAAGCATATTAATAAATGAAAAGAGAGATTAAATTAGTGATGTTTCAGTAATGATTGTGATACTGAAATCACTTTCAAATCCGTCTTTGGAAAGATAAAGAAAAGAAGTCTGAATACATAGAAAGCAGTGGAGACACTGTAAAATAAACTGTTGAGAAAATGGAGGTGAAAGAATGCATGCTACTTTGGATGAAGCCTATCATACTGTGCAGCTGTCTTGGAAAAGCCACAGGCAAATAAGAGCTGGAGAACTGGAAGAACACACTATTGGCTCACAAAGGGAAAAGGACAACAACTTTTCAATACATTATTCATTGTAACTACTCATGGTCTTTTACTAGACAAAGTAAAAAGGGCAAAACAGATACAGCAGTACCAGTAAAATGTATCTGCGGGTATAAAAATGCAGGCAATGTCCCATAAACATTTTATTAAAATTTTAAAAATGCCAAAACACAATAGGCTTTGCAACAGAATGCTTCTACTACATATATTTCCTAGATAATACAAAGGATATTATTCTGTATTTAAGCTTTGTCATTTATTCTTTTCATTTTTCTTTCTACTTAGAGAAATTTTGATTTTTATCTATACCCAGTTCATGGAAAGGATGTCTGAAGCTCTTTAAATAAGAAGGCAATGACTACTAAAAATGCATTTTCCTGATGGCTTAAAAAAAGCCCTATTTCTTCTCTAGGCAAAATCCAACGGAAAAAGAACACCAGGGGCAAGTCAAAATACCAACACAAAATCCTTGAGTATCTCATCTCTATCAAATTGTACAGAAAGAAGCCAAAAACATGGTTTTAATTTACCTGTGATAGCAACTATAAGGACAAATGAATGCTCAAAAGAGATGGGCAACATTCCTTATAAAATAAAGGGAAGAATTAACATCAGAACCTGTTTTTCACAGCCATATGAGCTTTGTATATTTCTGAATGTCTTTAAATGTCAAGGTAAATAAGCATTCAATGTGTTCATGTTTACATCTTTCCATGCACACACATAAAATAATGTTCTCATGCTTCTGCAGCAGGCAAAAAACTCCCGCTAGTGATGTTAGAACTGAACTACACACTGTAAACTGCAGAATCACCTATAGCTTTACTCTGATACAGATTGTGTTCCTACAATATAGTTACCATACAGATGTGCACAGAGATTAATTTTGGCATGTCAATAAGGGGCTATTTTGAGCAGTGGAGATGGACAGGTTAAAATCAGAATTAGAGAGAAGGAGACAACACAATGATGACTTTATTTTCATTTTGAAATTTTCAGAAGACACTTACTTTTGCCTCCAGCATGAAGTTGGTCTTTTTTATGTAAAGCAAATATTACAAACCCCTACGGTATCTGGGGAGAAATAGAATTTCAAAATGAAAACTAGTTTCAGCTTCAGGCTGCAGCCCAGTATGTGTAACTCTAGCTAAATATAGCTTTTCCTTTTTCATAAAAACAAACCAGAAACACGTGCAACTCTATCAAAGTAGCTGGACCAATTTTTTATTTGATGGCAAACAATGCTGGTGCCCAAGTAAAATAAATTGATGTTTCACTGTTGAGTCAAAGAGATGTTTTTAATGGAGCTGAGAAAAAGTGGGACAGTGTAATGGTTGTGGAAAGGGAAATTGAAAAGTTGTGGGTTGCAAGAGTGTAAAGGGTAGCTGTTGAAAGGCATAGGAAGTTCTAAAAATAGAGAAAAATGAGGAGATTTTACAATCATGAGAGACGCAATAAATTTTTATCATCAGTTGGAATACATGTATTTCTTCTTTTTATTAAAATGCAGTTGGATTAAGCTTTAGGCTCCACATAAGAAAAATTGTTAGATGAGAAAATTTATATTATATGAATTACTGGCTTATTTCTAAAAGTAAGTCAGTTTTAGACACTTCTATATGTTCAGGGAAAAAAAATCCAAATAAATAGAATCTTCTTCATAAAAATAAATATTATTAAAATATGCTGAATTAAACTTAATTCATTATTTCAGTCTATAAAAAAGTCACCTGAAACTTAATGTTCCTTAAGCTCTTTTTTAAAACTCAGATACCTTTGTCATCAACCAGACCTTGTAGAACTACTCCATACATTGACAGATGCAGTTTGCTAATAGCATGACATTCAAAATACTGCAGTAAACGATGCAGAAAACACGAGATTGTAAGGTGTGGAAATTGCCATTAATAACAGATAGGACAGCAAGATACTATTTTTGGAACACACAGCTACGAAAATGTTGACTATTCTGGATTATCTGTTTTTGCCAGCCCCTAGTATGTAGAAAAGATAGGATTATTTTTTTGACTTCCTGAAGATGGTCTGATGCAATGTATATGCTTTGATATGTTCATGACTTCAAAGGTGGTGGATCTTCAGAAGTTCCCACTGTGTCAGTGCTAAATTCTGGACTCGATTATCTCAATTAAGACAAACAGCATCATATTGAGCACCGTGAGGTGTCCTGTCTAACCTCAGCTACCACCCCCTAAGGCAG
This sequence comes from Falco peregrinus, assembly GCF_023634155.1. NCBI lineage: Eukaryota > Metazoa > Chordata > Aves > Falconiformes > Falconidae > Falco > Falco peregrinus. The sequence goes on along the minus strand of NC_073724.1, from coordinate 63,204,094 downwards.
AGAGTTTCCTAAAAGTCTTGTGTTATATTGCAGTATCTTAAATGGCTTCACACCTGTTTTGTCAATTCAATCCTGCCTGAAGTGTTTAACTTTCAGAAAGAAAGACAGAAACTAGCCTACAGACATTTCTGATCCACATTAATAGCACATATTGAACACCTGAGAAAATATGATATATTTTGATGTCTGAAAATGAGGTTATGACATAACTGGGTAAAATTCTGTTCCTAGTGTTTTTGTTGACAAGGCCCAGACTCTCCAC